>NW_024582637.1:448802-497344 GCF_018398535.1 Haplochromis burtoni | reverse complement strand
CTCTCGGTCAGCTTTCCTCTGCAAGGTTGCTGCATGGCTGTCTAAAATGTTTGCAATCTGGAATCAGATAAGCCAAACGTCATCTTATCACACTGGTAAAAGAGATTTATTTAAAAAGCTCACAAGCAGCCTTTGCATAGCATTTTACCCTTTGACTGGGGAACTGGCAGAGGACGGAGGTGATGTTGCTCGCGTACTGAGCCATGACTTTGCGGATATCTTTCTCAACAGTAGGTGGAATACGGCCAGCCACGCTGGTCATGATCTCTTGAAGTTCCAAAAGCGGCAGTGAGGGGTCCCTTAGAGTCTTCATCAGGGTAGCAACCCACTCTTTCAGCTGTAGGTTTACATGCAAACATGCTCGTATACATCAATAAAACGCTTTTGTGTCTTGTAATGAGAAATCTGCAGTGGCAGAAGGGCTGATATATACCTTTGTGCTAAAGTAGGGTTCTTCAAGGCAGTACCCATCCATGACATTAACCAGGTTTTCAAGAACACTGTGGAACACCTGGTGAAGCTTCTCCCCAGCCATGGGAAGTGGCTGCTGAGGCGGTAGCACCGCTGTGTTGAGTTCCACCTGTGAAGGAAGAGGAAAGAAAATGAGGGGAAGTTTTCACAGCAATTTCAATAACAGGAAGAACTTACACTGAAGTAAAAGAAAATAAAATAAATAGATACAGACCAAATATATAAACAGGACACCAAAGTATTGCTAGAATTTTTTGCAAAAAATTCGAAATGAAGATTTTGATGTGCTCTGGAATAACCCACCCTGTGTATACTGCTGGGATCATCCAGATCCATACGTGCCACCACACAGCCAGGCTCCAGAACCGCTCCCGGTCGCTTGACAAAGTGGATACAGCCAGACTGCTGCGCAGTCAACGTCATCACCATCTTCATCACCTGAATAATAAGGACAAGTAAGCAAAACGAACCGGCACAAATGGCATAAGTCACAAAATCCTATCCACCGTATATTCTGTTACCTCAATCTCTGCATAAGTTTCCCCTGCAAAAATATGATCTCCATCCTCAACCATGTATTGCAGCAGTTTGCCAGCAGAGGGCGAGCGTAGGACCGTGGGGTCATTCTCCTTCTCAAAAACACAGGTCTTGTTGCCAACGGTGATGCGAAACCTGAAAGGTTAAAATAGTGCCGGTAATGAGTAATCAATTAAACCAGAAGTAAAAAAAACAAAAAAAAAACCCCGCAGTGGTAGCCTTGCCTGTCCACTTCTTCCTTCATGTAGGTTATATGGCTGCTGCCATTGTAGCACAGCAGGAGGCCGCCATCGTTCAAACGGTGGACGTCTATTTCGATGTGCGAGCCATTCATAATAACGACATACGTTGTTGGGGACTGGCGAGCCACCTGCAGGAAACAGCAGTGATAATCTATTCATTAAAAAAGGTAAGAGGCTGAATTTAAAAAAAACAAAGCAGGAAAGGAACAAAACAGATACCTTCAGACAGAATTTGACTCCTTCATATATTAGGTCCACATTGACAGAGTTGAGCAGACTGTTTGCAGGCAGTACCTGACCTCTACAGATGCAGCAGATAATGTTTATAAGAGTCAATTGCATAAAGACACGGGAAGAGCGCTGCAGTGAAACATTAACGACAAGTGCCTACTGACCTTTCCAGGGAATGTAGATAGTCAGACATGCTCTTTCTGAAGATAGCATCTGCAACAAGCAAAGCCCCACAGACAACACCAAGCAGGGTATTTGGTCTCTCTGCCTGCAGAAAGAACACGTGGCTTTGTGAATTAAAGGAATTATACACAAGTTCAATGGTCCATATCTGTCTTCAGTCTCTTACCTGCACTTTCTCTGCAATGAGATGATCCAGCCATCCGGTATCAATGTCATTGTTTCTGAAGCTTTCGGTTTCAAGTAATTTAATGAGGTATTCGACCGTCGTCCGAAAGTCACCTCTGATGGACAGCTCTTTCATAGCCACCACCATGTTTCTGGAAAATACAGAAAACCCAAATACATACACTAACAATCTAACACCAATTAAGGCTGACAAATTTAAGACAACTGTACTGCTGGCAAAAGCATGCTGCATCTTCTAACAGAGTACCGCTTTATCTGGAATCAGGTAAAGTGGTACTCTTTGCCGCACAGCCTACAAGTAGCTGATAATAGGAAAAAATACAATTAAAATAAAATAAAGGAGCTTACGAAATGGCTTCTTCACGGTTCTCGCCCCATGAAAAACAGTGTCCAAACTGGGAATCTGCAAATTCGTGTAGGCCACCAGTCGCGCCCACACTGAAATAACCCCAGACGTTCTTACTGCTGCGGAAGTTCAGCTCCTGCACGGTGCCCGAACTGGGCTTGAACCCCTGTGGGTGAGTGAGTGTGAATCAGTGGTTTAAAAAACATGAACAGTACATAACAGTGTCATGTTTCCTGGTTAATGAAGCTGAAGTCCACCTCATCTGGGTTCTCACTGGTGATCCGTGCAGCTATGACGTGGCCTCTCGGACGAGGGACGCAATCTGGAGACTCAAAGTTAATAATGGTGTCACCCCAGGGACTTTCTCCATAAAGCACACGTATGTCCTTAATTCTGTGAAGTGGGATGCCCATTGCAATCTGTGAGAGATTAAGCAAATATTTAGATGGGAGAATCTGATCAGCATCTGTATGATCAATAAGAACAAATTTCTCATTTTGTTCCTTGGGTATAATTATGTGTCTGAGCCTCCTAACAGAGGTTTACCTGAAGTTGAGCAGCTGGCAAGTTTACATCTGCGATCATCTCTGTACAAGGATGTTCCACCTGCAGGCGAGGATTCAGCTCCAGAAAATGGAAACTTCCATCTTCAGAGTAGAGATATTCCACAGTACCTGCGCTCACATAGCCTACGATCTTGGCCAGTCGCACAGCACACTAGGCCACAAAGGAAATAACGAGGAGACAATATGTCTCTAAGAGCAGACTTTAGTGTGTTAGCATTAGAATACAAGGACATAAACTTACCCGCTCCATTCGCTCTAATGTTGAAGCGGGAGCTATGGTGGCAGGAGCCTCTTCGATTATCTTCTGGTGCCTCCTCTGGATGGAGCAGTCTCGTCCAAAAAGAGAGATGGCATTTCCATACATGTCCCCCAGTATCTGGACCTCCAGGTGTCTCGCATGCTGAGCCAGCTGCATGATGAAGATGGGTGAGCCGGGCACCTCCGTCTGGACCTGCACTCAGAATAACACATGAAGTGTAAAGTCTTCTTGTTCCTCGACAATCACAGCCTATCCAATCACAGTTTATATAGTATAGAGCTGTAATCTGGAAGTCTATCAAACTGAGTACTGTGCCATTTTATTTTATGACCATGCAAATTAACAACTGAGTGTGGACATCCTGGCTGCTAAGAAAATTAAAAGAAACTGGGTAAATTAGACATTAGTTTGTAAAACGTAACTGCACAAACCTGTCTAAAGAAACCTGGGAAATCATCAGAGCACTCAACTTTCCGAATACCCTTTCCACCTCCACCCTCAGAGGCCTTGATTACAACCGGATAACCAATTTTCTCAGCTTCCTGAAGAGAAAAGAAAAATACGCACCAGACAACTTATAACCGAAAGTATGTACTAAAGATTTCGATTAAAACTAATTAATTTGTAGATATTAATATTGTTGATTTGTTACTATGCTTACTGCTATCCCCTCGTCTACATCGTGAACACAGCCCTGTTTGTAGACCTCTGGAGGAACATTGATGACATTGCCCTCTCTTTGGTCCTCTTCAGCCCAGTCCAGTCTCAGATCTGGAGCACAAGCACACACACTAGGTAAGAACAAAGTGGTCCCAAGTGAGTATGTACTACATAATAGAGTCTATGCCATGTGCAAAATAGCACATTACAAGTTTAATGCATGTAACAGTCATGCGGCCCACTGTTTTTGGGGTTTAACAATCAGTTCTTTGAGGTTTGTGGGCATTTGTTCACATTTTTCCTTTAAGGACCCGCCGCAGTATATCAGTTCGGCTAAGGTCTGGACTTTGACTCTGACTCTGGTATACAAAGTAGTTCATGACAGACTGAGTGACTACAATGTGCACAGGTCTGTGCCACCACCGTGCTTTACAGTTGTTATTAGGTGTTTATGCCGATATGCTGTGTTTGGATTTCACCAATCACAACGCGCTGCATCAGGGTCAAACATCTCCACTTTGGTCTCGTCTGTCCGAAGGACATTTCGTTTGTTCGGTAGCAGCTCTGCAAACCTATGCCGTGCTGCCACGTTTTGTTTGTTTTTTCACAGGGGAGAGGCTTTTTCCTGGTAACTCTTTCAGGCAGGCCATGCCTGTTCAGTCTTTTTCTACTTCCACTGTCAAGAACTTTAACATTTAACGTGCCAACTGAGGCCTGTGGAGTTTGTAACCACATCTTAATCCGGTGCGCAAATTTCAGTCTACTCCAGGGAAGATTGACCAATGTTTTGAATGTTTTCTACTTATGATTAATCACTGTAAAATGATGGACTTTAACTTGTGTGAAAACTGATTTATAACCACTCTCAGATTTATGGGCAACAACAATCGCTTCTCTGAGATCATTGCTGATCTCTTTACTCCTCAGCATTGTGTTGCTGAACTTCTGCTTTTGTAAAGATGTTCATATCTGCTGATGACCAGTTAATCGAGCACATTCAATTAGCATCACCCGGCTACTACTTACCCTCTTAATTCCTATTGAAGCAGTAAAGTTGTACATAGCTTTCACAGGACTGCATAGAGCACAGTGATAACTCTCTCACACCTGCTTAGAGCTGCTTTGTTTATGGCGGAGTTAGTGCAGAGAGGAAAAGCATCACCTGATCCACTCCACGGTAGTGTGGGAATGTCGGCACTCTGGGCCACAATGGAAGAAGCCACTTTATCCCCCAAAGCCCACATGGCTTTACTGGATGGCCCTGAGAGAAACAGCAGAGGTCAATTTATCATGAGAAGCAGCACAAAGCTTTCTAACTAAATGAAAGAAACTGCTCTTTTACCCAAAAATGAAATGCCCGCTTTACTCAGGAGCTCAGGCAGTTTGGGATTTTCAGATGCATGACCCCAACCAGCCCAGACAGCCTGTAAAGAGCAATGTGCACAGAAACAGACTGTTGTTTATTTACAGGCAGAGAAAGTAACAACTGAATACAGCAGGTGGGCCCGTGCCAAAAAGAACCGCTGTTTAAATAAACGGTGAGTAGCACCTCCACTTGAATCCTTTTTGCAATGTCAACTATCAGCTCCACGTTGGCATAGTTGTTATTGTTGGTGCCACCGGGTACAGGCACATAGTGGTCGGCCATTTTAATATATTCTGCAGGGAAACAGGAAGCAAGGCTCAGAACTTCACAGTGAGAAAAGCATTTCTACTGGTTCATCACATACGTTTTAGGCGATGACTGATAACAATTACCTGCATTAGCTTTTAAGTCTTCAGGAGTTACCATGACAACAAAGCGGATGGTCCTCTCATTGCGAAACATTTCATAGGACCAGCGGCGGATAGAGCGCATACATTTGACTGCAGCGATGCCATTATTAGCGATCAGCACCTGTAAGAGGGCCCAACATAAATATCGCTCAGAAAAATGTAGATAAATTAGAAATTCAAGAAGGGTTTCGTTCTTACTTTTTCTATGACACGGCTGCCACCGAATCTTGTGACAAACTCTGCAGGAGAGGCCACGGTAAAGTCCCTGTGCAGATCCATCTTTCTGTGTTCACGTCCTTTTTTCACCAAGTGAGGACCAGACATGCTAGGCCTGCATTGGAAAGTTCACAGTTAGTCTTGACCCCTCCAAAAAGTGAACTGCATGAAGGCAACAAGCAACTGAATTTAAACTGAAAATCAAAACCCAAAGTCTAGAATCAGTCTCTCTGCAACAGGCACGGGCAGCCTGTGGAGCAGCCCAGTTTTTATACCCTTAAATCCAAGAGTCTGCGCACAAAACTCAGAACAGTAACCTGAACACAGTAATAGCTGCAGATGTTGCAATGAATTTACCACTCTTGACGGCCCCTTTTATCAGATGTTCACCACAGCTAAGCCAATAAATGTACATGTGTTGTCATCATGGTGTAATCATGCACACTTTACCTTTAGTCCAATTTCCTGCTCATTATATACACACAGCATAATTCCTATCGCCTGGATGACTGAGAACCTACCTACAGTGACATGTTAAAATGTAGTGTGCTTAAAATGTTTTTTTCCTTTATACCCCATGAACAGTAGTGAAAACACCCCCGATGACTACAATCTGGAACAGTACTGGAGAGATGAAGCACCGTTCTTCTAAAAACTGCCCTTTATTTGGCGTTTTGATTTTGGCAGTGCACCGTCTCACATGTCAGAGCAGCGCAGACGTATAGCTGGAGGTAATGGCTCAGAATAATCATGACCCAAAATAATCAGTCATTCATAAATAAATAAATAGTCAAATCAAATACAGACTCTTGACAATCTTGGCTAATAAACATTGTGTAATTTGTTGAAAACAAAATGTCTTAAGGGTCAGTGGAAACCAAAATCATCAATCTTTTGAGACCCGGCTTCAAAAATCAGAGTTAAGAGTTAGCAGTTACGTTGTCTTTTTAGCGCTATATGTATATATATATGAGTCATTTTGAACAAGTGCAGCCGTGGATCCTCCACCTCTGCCCACAGACTGCCATGCAGTAGTGGTGTAAGGACAATGAAATGTTTGTCTCTGTTATCACTTTTCACATAACAATAATAAATCAACTACAGATAAATATGAAATAAATGCAAATAAGTTAAACTGAGCTGTACTTATTTTAAGTGATATCACACCACATGAATCCCACCACACACACACACCGAGCAACGATAAGAAACAGGCGAAGCTTTTTCCCATGTTTGGAAATACATAACTGGACTGCACAGCACCAGAACATTTGGACATTTCACGCACATACCATCGTTATCGTCATCTGTCCGCCGGGGTGCCGTTCAGTCCGGGGTTTCGCTGTTTCTTTTTAAACCACCCCCGGGGAGATACGCCCTTGCCCCATCAGTGAAGCCACACAGTAAAGCTGCAGCGCAGCAGCAGTTTGTGCGCCTGTGCTGATATGTGAACTTTACACTTCACTCCTGTTCACTCGGGGAAATACAGTCTGTTATTGTGCTGCTTTCTGATAACGCTTTCCATTTCGGTATCAACCACTTGCTGACTTTTTTTCCGGGACAAGAGGGTTTAGTTTAACCCGATACGCCTACTGCGTTGCACAAACAGTGATAATCTAATCATAACCACGACTTGGGGATTACTAGAAAAATCGGCGGCTTGTCGCAGTGACAGGCTTGCGGCAATAATGACTGCTTGATTGTTACCGTTTCCTTATATGCGTGCAAGCTGCGCACAGCCCGTAAACTACAGCGGCCCTTCCTGTTCACAAACGAGCCTACGAAAGGTGCTGCAGCGGCACTAGTTTCAACACAGAGTAGTTCTGTGTTTAGTTTCCACATACCAGAGTATCACATTACCGAAAACTGCAGCAGCCCTCTGCATTATCGGACTTACCTCTGGAGATATGGGAATAAGCTGATACTCGGGTAGTCGTTTCCGTCGAAGGAATACATCGCGCTGTGTTACTACTAGGATTAAAAAAAGAGTTTTTAAAACCAAAACAAAGGAGACTTCCACAAAGTGCTTCCTCTTGTCCGCTTCCTCCCTTCTCCCCTCCCACATGTGCAGCCGCATATCTGCAAATAAAGTCCCCTGAGCCAAATCGCTGGCTGCTCTTTGGAAACAAAGCGAGCAGTGCTCCACTAAATCCATTATTGCAAATGTTTATTGTTGGGCATCAAAGGGCTAAAAACGGTCGCGCACGACAAGAGCAGACTGATTTTGTTTGTTTGTTTTTAAGTGCAGTAACAACAAAGTATAGGAAGACGCTTCGAAACGTCTCACTTTTCTCTTCTTCGCCGTGTAAACCACAATATACCCACTAACACGCATAAATCCAGGCCGATGGAGCTCTAGTAGGTTTTTCTTGGCTCAAGTGTTTTCCATCTAACGTTCATACACATTCACGCCCCAGTGGGCGCATCAGAGAATAACTTAACCAAAGATATTTAGCATCGACTCCTCTACCTGTTGAGCTACAGCCAGTCTAATAAATATCCATGTATTTATTGTTTTTATGCAATAAATACATGGATAAATAAACAAAAATAAACAAAACAGTTTTCTAATTGAACAAAACTAACAAAATCTTTGTCAGCTAGTGGCCATCTCATGTCTAGAACTTCTGGATATTAATCAGGAAACGGTTTCTAACTTTGAGATTTGCTGCAGCTTGTTTACTCTTCAAACTCCTGGGTTGGCTTCAGGGTATGTTTTGGGTCATCGCCTATCTGTGCTGTGAACATGAAGTTCAGTGGCATTCATAGCCACCCATTTACACACCTTTTATTTATTACTCACACTCACACTCCAGTGGTGATGGATAGATTCTAATTTGGGGTTCAGTGTCTTGCCCAACGACACGCAGGGGCTGAAAGGAGGCAGAGATTGAACCACCGACCTTCCAATTGGAAAATGACTTGCTCTATTTCCTGAGCTGCATTTTTCTGGCTTCCGTATTTTTCCCCATCCCTCTGATATTTATATTGATTAATCTGTGTAAGGAATAATCATCCAGAGACTGAAGATATTTGGCAAAGATTAATCTGACCTTTCTATTCACCAGGTGGATGTATGGTTTGCACCCTATGGTGGGTCTCTACATCTCTGTTTGCTCAAGTCTTCTTCTGAAAGTAGACTTGAATAAGTATCACTTGGATGCCTTTTAGAGAGTCTTCTTGATTGGTTTGGATGGAAAGGATCCTGTGAGCCTCCACCACCGCCACTGGTGTCATGTTTAACCTGCAGAGTTCACCAGAGCCTCCTTATTTTGTCAGAATGTAGCTTAATGATCCCGCTCTTTTCTCTTGCATGTTTTACATGCACTGAATGTTCCTTTGACCACATGTTGTGGGTCCAAGGAAAAAGAAAATATAGAAAATAAAACAAATATTGACCTTTTAACTGGTTCATTTATGAAAAATGAGGAAATAGCAGGCACCGGCCACGCTTTTGAGGTCATTTTCCAATTTCAAAAGAGAGGGGGCTACAGATTAGACATCTTTGACAGTTAAACCCTTCATTTAATATGCATATGAATACCCTCAAACTAAAGCTGAGGGTCTGCAGTTTAAGCCCATGTTTATTATAGAGTATAAGAGTAACCCGAATATGCTTTTGGTAAATAGTTATAATAAAAAACTGTTTAAACAGCAAATAAAGAAAGAAAGAAAATTAATAATAAAAAGAAGAATATTTAAACTACAATAAAGACCATAAGTCAATTCAGCTGCTCGTGTCAAGCTAGTTACTTACCTGTGTGCACTGAAGGAATCCTTGTACCCTCCATGATATCACAAACCACCCGTTGGTATGAAAGTAATTCTTAATTTACCGATATCGCAGAGGAACAAGAAGAAAACTAACATTTGTTGACAATTTCAAAGCGCTTGCTGTGCTCTGACCTCGACTAATGCCACCACCGCTTGTCAAAGTCATTGGCTGAGGCTCTTGTTCCATTAATAGAGCCAAGATATTTGGCATGTGACAATAACACAGGTCAGCTCGTGCAGCTTGTGGAGACAGCGCGCTACCGATGCGATAATGTGTGCCCAATTTTTTGGGGGAATGTTCCTCTAGACCAGGGGTGGGCAATCTCAGTCCACGAGGGCCGGTGTCCCTGCAGGCTTTAGATCTCACCTTGGGTCAACACACCTGAATCACATGATTAGCTCGTTACCAGGCCTCTGGAGAACTTCAGGACATGTTGAGGAGCTAATTTTGCCATTTAAATCTGCTGTGTTGGTTCGAGGACACATCTAAAACCTGCAGGGACACCGGCCCTCGTGGACTGAGATTGCCCACCCCTGATCTAGACCTAAAAAACAATCCAGTTTACATTATGCCCTCATTATAGTGCGAGTGTATAAATGGTGTAAGTGAACAGCTTGTTTGTTTATAACATGACAGAGCAGTAAAAACACGCCCCAACCTATATAGCTGACATTCATTTACTTAAAGCCCTTACTTGATGACCGTTGAGCTGGGCTGTGGTACTACAGAAGGCGCCTGTGGAGGGGAAGATTTGATGGTGGAGGTCGGTGGCTGAGATGCACCGCTTGGAGGTTTCGTGACCAGAGGTTCTTCGTCCGAAGAGTTATCCTCTGATGCTCCAAGAATAAACTTCAGGCGCTCCCTCGCCTTAGGTCCTGAGCTCAGCATTGGTGGGACGCTCTTAGAAGGTTTCTGGGTGGTCGGCAGCACCGTTGGTTGTTTTGAATTTGCCTCCATGGAGCCCTGCAGAGCATCAGAGTCCACGATTCTGCCACAAAGACCCGCAAATGCACTGGCAGCCTGAGGCACGTTATGTTCAGCATGTTGTGAGGCAGCTGCAACTGTTGACAGAGGATCCATGCCTGCATCAGGGCTGCGTGCAGTGGGCACGTCCTCCTCGGCTGCAGAAGGAAGTTCCTCCCCTTTCACGGGCATTGTTACGGTCTTACTATTTATCCTCCACAGCAGCAGAACCCACAGAATAAATCCCCAAAGTGCAAACTCCAGCATTCACAGACATCCTCCTGAAACTGCAACAGGAATAAGGCGGATGTCAAAACTAATTTGAGTGAACAGAAACATTTTTTCATCAAATGTGAGCCAAGTTAACAGTATACCAACTGTTTTTTTGACACTTGGAATGGATTTTCTGTAAGTGCATTAAAAACTGGAGTCTGAACTATGAATGTGAAAAGTAGTTTAGTGTCAGACACCACCTGGTGGCTGAAAGCTGCAGCTGTAGTTTTGGTCTAAACAAAAGGGTCATTCCATCTCAAATCATCTCATTTCTTGATCATGATCCATCTTTGAGTTGCCAGAAATCTTGGACATGTATGAAAATTGCCTGTGAATTCCTATCCTAGATTTTTTTAAAGCCCATCTTTCAGGCCTTGTTTGGCCCCACACTGTAATTAAAGCCTTCAGTGAAGTCCCATATTTGAATATACATTAATAAAACAAACTTAAGTCTGCAAAAGACAACTAAAGACAATGTCTGAATGGTCTATAGCTGTATTTGACAATAATGAAAAATAAAATATGTAAATGCTGGAGTTTATTAACTCTGAGATAATAATTTTGATAAATATGTGCAGGATTTTAATTATCAAAAACCACGTGCACTTTGTCCTGGACGAGTCTGATAATTCATGTTAAGAATAAAATTTATTAAGACCCATTAAAAAGACAACAAGTACTGATATAATCTTCTCTGAACATGCAAATAAATGCAGCAAATCAATTAAGATTCATTAAGAGGAATGAAAGATGAATTCTCGGTTCTTATGAAACATTGTTGCATTTTTTTAAAGGGCTGCTTTCATGGTTTATTTTTTTGGTTTTTTCCCCATTTTTTTAGTGTAACTTTCCCAAATTACAGATCCTGACTAATCTTTAATGGTAGGAAAGGCCACTATCAGGGTATAAAGGTTTGTGATACATAATGCAAAATTTTGAATTTGCAATTGTTTTTTGGAAAATATGGTCAAGTAAAAGGTGATTTGAGATGAAATGACCCCAAAGAAATATGGAAAAAGGACATTTCTAGATTTTTAAAATGGGATAGACTCTTTTAACTTGGCATTTCAGGGCAAATGATGACTACAGGGAGTGCAGAATTATTAGGCAAATGAGTATTTTGTCCACATCATCCTCTTCATGCATGTTGTCTTACTCCAAGCTGTATAGGCTCGAAAGCCTACTACCAATTAAGCATATTAGGTGATGTGCATCTCTGTAATGAGAAGGGGTGTGGTCTAATGACATCAACACCCTATATCAGGTGTGCATAATTATTAGGCAACGTCCTTTCCTTTGGCAAAATGGGTCAAAAGAAGGACTTGACAGGCTCAGAAAAGTCAAAAATAGTGAGATATCTTGCAGAGGGATGCAGCAGTCTCAAAATTGCAAAGCTTCTGAAGCGTGATCATCGAACAATCAAGCGTTTCATTCAAAATAGTCAACAGGGTCGCAAGAAGCGTGTGGAAAAACCAAGGCGCAAAATAACTGCCCATGAACTGAGAAAAGTCAAGCGTGCAGCTGCCAAGATGCCACTTGCCACCAGTTTGGCCATATTTCAGAGCTGCAACATCACTGGAGTGCCCAAAAGCACAAGGTGTGCAATACTCAGAGACATGGCCAAGGTAAGAAAGGCTGAAAGACGACCACCACTGAACAAGACACACAAGCTGAAACGTCAAGACTGGGCCAAGAAATATCTCAAGACTGGTTTTTCTAAGGTTTTATGGACTGATGAAATGAGAGTGAGTCTTGATGGGCCAGATGGATGGGCCCGTGGCTGGATTGGTAAAGGGCAGAGAGCTCCAGTCCGACTCAGACGCCAGCAAGGTGGAGGTGGAGTACTGGTTTGGGCTGGTATCATCAAAGATGAGCTTGTGGGGCCTTTTCGGGTTGAGGATGGAGTCAAGCTCAACTCCCAGTCCTACTGCCAGTTTCTGGAAGACACCTTCTTCAAGCAGTGGTACAGGAAGAAGTCTGCATCCTTCAAGAAAAACATGATTTTCATGCAGGACAATGCTCCATCACACGCGTCCAAGTACTCCACAGCGTGGCTGGCAAGAAAGGGTATAAAAGAAGAAAAACTAATGACATGGCCTCCTTGTTCACCTGATCTGAACCCCATTGAGAACCTGTGGTCCATCATCAAATGTGAGATTTACAAGGAGGGAAAACAGTACACCTCTCTGAACAGTGTCTGGGAGGCTGTGGTTGCTGCTGCACGCAATGTTGATGGTGAACAGATCAAAACACTGACAGAATCCATGGATGGCAGGCTTTTGAGTGTCCTTGCAAAGAAAGGTGGCTATATTGGTCGCTGATTTGTTTTTGTTTTGTTTTTGAATGTCAGAAATGTATATTTAATGTAAGTAATAACTGAAGTTTTACTTGTTGGTACACCATCTATCTTAACCAAATCCCACAGCTTTTCCATTAACGTTGAAAATTCTCCCACCCTTCCCCCCTCAGGTTAAGAGTTTGGGTGTCATACTTGATAATACTCTTTCATTCCAGTCTCACATTAATTACATAACACGGTCTGCTTACTTCCATTTACGTAATATTCACCGACTCCGTCCCTTCCTTACTCCCCATGCTGCTGCCATCCTTGTCCATAGTCTTATTACATCCCGTATTGATTACTGTAATTCCCTCCTATTTGGTCTCCCTAAAAGGTCCCTTCATAAACTCCAACTTCTTCAAAATTCTGCAGCTCGGGTCATAACTTGCACTCCGTTAAGTGCTCATATTACCCCAGTTCTTCAGCAGCTTCACTGGTTGCCCATAGAAGCCAGGATAAATTTTAAAATCTTACTTCTTGCATACAAGTGATCTCATAAGTCTGCTCCTTATTTTGTTGACCTGCTCCATTCACCATGTTTCCCCACTCTAGATCATCATCTGCCTATTCATCTTACATGTTCCGTCATCCACCTTATCACTATGGGGAACAGAGTTTAGTCGTCTCTGTCTCTCGGCTCTGGAAATCTTTCCTCCTGATAAGAATATTGACTCCCTCTCCGTATTTAGACACGTCAAACACTCTTGTTTTAAACTGTCTTATTCACTTAATGCCTATTTTTATCTGTTGTCGACCTGTTTTGTAATTTTAACTTATTTTATGGTATTTTGATTGGACTTTATTTTTTTGTTTTCTTCTTTCTGATGCATGGCTTTTGAAGGTGCCTTGAAGAGGTCTAATATGGCGCCTATTTTAATGTTTGAATGTCATTATATGTATATTTTATTGTGAATGTGGAGATGTTATATTGGTTTCACTGGTAAAAATAAATAATTGAAATGGGTATATATTTGTTTTTTGTTAAGTTGCCTAATAATTATGCACAGTAATAGTCACCTGCACACACAGATATCCCCCTAAAATAGCTAAAACTAAAAACTACTTCCAAAAACATTCAGCTTTGATATTAATGAGTTTTTTTGGGTTCATTGAGAACATGGTTGTTGTTCAATAATAAAATTATTCCTCATAAATACAACTTGCCTAATAATTCTGCACTCCCTGTATAAAAACAACTAGAAAACAATGAAGTAATTGCTTTTTTTCAGCCATTATGTTTTAATTGGTCAACTGTTCATATACTTAATGTTTAAGACTCTTTTTTTTTTTTTTTTTTTAAAGATCACTATTAAATATTTGTCTTTCTCCTTCTTGGAAAAAGCACAATTCTTTTGATGTCCAAACTTAATGAATCCCCATAAGAAATAAACTCCTTAAAGCATATTAAAATACATCATGACTATAAGAAAAACTGAAATACTAAGTAGTGTTTGTCTCTGTGTACTGTTTAAGTTACTGATTTGAAGGTCAGAGGTCAGATACTCTCTCAGGACAGCAACACTGAAGTTCTTACTTTCATATATTAAGAAAATTATTCAGTAAATTCAGTCAAACAGAAGCAAGAGAAGTAATTACGATCTACACAGTCACGTGTATACTTTAGATGATTAAGTCCTATGTATACACACGAGTGTGTTATCTATGACAGCTGGACCTGGCTGCAGGCTACATTTCCCAGCGAGAGTCCTGTAAACAGCCTGCCTGTAACAGCTGACATGGAGAGCATGTGCTGCTTCATGTGGGGTAAAGGTCAGCACTGAGGGAATGAAAGGAAGGGAAGTTCAGGTGAAGGAGGATGGAAAGAAAAAAAACATCCATAAAAAACAGCATCAATAGCAGGAACACTTGAACACATCCAAATACAGAATATACATTACACACATGTTCTTTGTCCCATTGAAAGATATCATTGGGTTTTTTGGTTTTGTTTTGTTTTTTTAAATAAACAACAATAAGGATTTATTAGCATTCATTTTGTATAATAGAAGCACAAAATTTGTGAATTTATCCTTTGGAGCAAATTTAAAGCCGACATAAAAAAAAAAGGGAAAAGGCTAAACCGTCACTTTCCTCAAGAAACAAGATCTGAAGCAATGTATTTATGAAATACTTTTACTTTTTATCTGTATTTTTCTAAAAATATATCCTGATACCATATAGCAGATGAATGATTTATTTCTCTTGTGCTTTTCTTTAAAGAACAGGTTTATTCTCACAGGACTTGCTGTTCTAATTAAAAGTTAAGCACATAACAATTTTTCTAGGAGTGTCACTTTTAAAAAGGTTATTAATGCGTCCAACTTCTGGCGTGAACGTTTTACCTCGTAAACATACAAATATCTGTGAACTCGAACAGAAAAGTTGAACCAAGCACAACAACTGATTCTGCCTGACAAAAGTTAAATCAGCGCACTGATCGGATCTTTTCCAGAGTTCAGTCTGGAGAAAAACGAGACTGTCTTTTAAATTAAAGGTAACGCGTAAATCAAAACATGCCATTTTCACTCACCTGCACAAACTCAGAAACCGGGCAGCTCTGCTCCCGGGTTGTTGATGGCGTTGTTTCACACAGCCAGAGAGCTACAGTACCAGGCTAACCGATTTAAACCCACTGATTATTTCCCACACCTCCACACCACTCGGAACTTATCATGAATTAAAACACATCCGTCATTATCTTATTAATGTGACACAAACCCCAGAATCCCTCCAAACGCTACCGCTGCCAAGGTCTTTATGATTCTAGACAGTGCCTCGCCAGCAGCTACAAATGTCAAAGTCACCTACCACTACCTCCACTGCTCAGCGGATTGTGAGTGGGGAGGGGGTCTCTCCCAGAGTTAAGGGTTCCGCCAAAGATCGTGTATACTCAAGATGTTCCTGCTCGATAGAAAAGCAGTAAGCATCTATATTTCCGATCAGCGGAAAAATGTTTGGTTCCTCGGTCTTCTGTTGAGTTCATGAACAATGGGGAAAAGGTGTACTTGAACTTTAAGACCGTTCAGCTCATATTAAAGTCAATGTATCAACAAGCACCTTTTTTTTTCTCTTCAAATTAATGGAATTTGATTGATATGATGCCCACCTTTGTTTTTATTTCCTGTTACTTCTGTATTATGTGTATGATGAACTCTTCCAAGAATTGTCATCCTCCCAAACTGACTCCAAGAGCATGCAGAACAGTTAAGGTCAGTGATCATGATTCAATAATAAGAAAGACTAGGCAAAAATGGCACCGATGAGAGACTCCCGGGGCAAAACCCACTTCTGAACAAAAAGGACACAAAAACACAGCTTCCCTTCCCAGAGATTTGTGGACTGATGAGACAAAAGCTGAACTTTTTGAGTCCCATTAAACCTGCTGTAAAACTAACACAGCATCTCATAAAAAGAACACTCAGTTAAACGTGGTGGTGGCAGTATGAACAGCTTTTTGCTTCAGGTCCTGGAAGACTTGCAGTGATTGGGGAATCCATGAATTTTATTCTCTACCAGAAAGGCCTGCAGGAGAATGTCTGGTCATCAGATCATGCCCTGAAGCTCAGGGTGGACTTGGATTATGCAGCAGGACAATAATCGAAAACACACCAGCAAGTACACAACTGAATGGTTAGAAACAAAGAAACAATTTTTTTTTTTAACTAAATGAAGTTTTTGGAGAGACAGTGTGTAACCGAGGACAAGGGATGAGTAAACGGGGCAAAGAAATAAATTGATCATTTATTTATTACATGAGTTAGACATACAAATTCTCAGTCATTTCCAGACAGGACTTACAACACATCCTGCTTATATCCCAGCTGCACATGAGACTTACCACACAAACTGTGCGAAAATAACAACACTGCAACCCGTCACACCCCGCTTACCGACACTTCAATCGTGGCACACACTGCAAACAATTCGGGTGTCAGCGCAGCTGGGAATCAGTGCTATGCATGGCCTGCGATCTGGGAGAAAAAGGGAAGTGGCACAAACAATTAAACAAAAAAAAAAAAAGGGAGGTTAGTCCGCCCTTACACAACTTACTCTCAATCAATAACCGCCTTTACGGCTGGACGGACTAACCAAAACAAAATTACAAATCAATCAAAAGAACGAAAAAAGGACAGCAGAGACAGCACAGCTGAAAAACAAACAACATTATCAATTAAAATATTACCCAATAAAATATCAATTTTATGAAACCATTCAAAATCATGAAGCTAAAACAAACACTCAATATACCTACAATATTGATCAGTTTCCCTGCGCGCAGTCGATCTAGGGCTTGATCAATTCTTCTATTAAAATTCGTGGTCACACTAAAAAAGTCCAATGACACATTAAAAATAGGCACATGCAATAGCAAACGATCCAAACAAAAATGGCAAAAGTCTCTTACCGACAGTATACCCACTCGCACCTGAGTGAATTAATTGCCTCTGGTTTTTTCCACAGAAGAGCGCTGACTTCACCCCACACACCCACTACCTTTTCACAGCTCTTCAGCCAATCACCTGGCAGAGAGCAACAAACTGCCAGGTGACACTTGTTACACGTGCCAAAGTCCAGACTCAAATCTGATTGAGATCCTTTCGCACAGGGAAGGCTGGATTTTACCAGCAAGCAGTAGTAACTTACATTTGTTGCAAATCACCCAAAAAAACTTTTACTTTTTAAGCAGTTCCATATTGCATAATGTAACTTAAAATTATTAAATCACTTAAAAGTGATTTAGTGTAACTCAATTACACTAAATCACGTAAACACTTTGCTTTCTAACGTATTGTTTTTATTTTGTTGTTGTTTTGTTTTTTAAAGGCAGATCTATGAGCACCAACGTTACAATGAACATGACATTCAACCTAATTAGATACGTCTCAACACCACCGTGAGGGGCTCATCTCTCATTAACGATCTTTGTACTTCCGGTTCTCAGCTCCGTCCTCTCGCGGCAACTGCACGAACGCGCCAAAATAGGAAAACAGCAGGCGAGTCTGTGACAGGCGCAGACAAATCCAGCAGACAAAACTTTCTATTAAAGCGGCGTGTCTTCAAATGCGGCTTCACGCACACGTTTAGCTGTTTTATTTTAGTGTTTTGTACCCGGAACATCGCGATAGAAGATGGTTCTGCAGAACAGTGGACGCTACAAAGCGGACCGAGGACCCAGTGGGGATCCGGAAAACCAGTAAGTCCCAGCAGCTCTAACAGATCAAACGCTTCATAACACTTTCTTATTCAGAATATTAATGGATGACCGAGGACTGTCAGAATTTAGTGTCACTGTTGTGTGCGTTTGAACCAGGGATGATGGATCCTCCTTATCGGCCCTCAAGCGGCTGGAGCGCAGTCAGTTCACCGACGAGATGGACGCTCGCTTCGGATTCGACAGGATGAAGGAGCCGGGAGAGAAAACGGGCTGGCTGATCAACATGCACCCCGTGAGTCCTCGCAGTGCGACAGTTTTTCCTTTCTGTCTGCTGCAAAATAAACACTTAACATTTATTTTTGATGCTCTGCATTTGTAGGCAGAGATCCTGGATGAAGACAAGAGGATGATCAGCGCGGTGGACTATTATTTTATACAGGAGGATGGAAGCAGGTTCAAGGTGTGTTTGGGGGGAAAGCAGAGCGCTGTAACGCAGCTTATTAAATGTCCTGCATTTTACATTTTCTCTCATGTGTTCTGTCTGTGCTGTAGGTGTCTCTGCCCTTCAAGCCATACTTTTACATTGCGACGAAAAAAGTAAGTTAGTGACTGTGATTATGCCAAGTGAACATTTTTTAAAAAAAAGTAAAAAATAACAAAATGTGTATGTCCAGAACTGCGAGAGAGAAGTCATCTCATATTTATCTAAGAAGTTCCAAGGAAAGGTGGCAAAGCTCGAAATTCTCCCAAAAGAGGACCTGGACCTGGTGAGAGTTTCAACTGACTTTAAGTTATCTAATAAATAAATAGTGAGTAAATAAATAAGTCAAATAAATGTAGATAAATAAATATTTTCTATATTTATTTACACAGAATTAATGAAGGAATAGTTGGCGGATAATTAATGGATGATTTTTGACAAGAGCACCACCACAACACATTTTCACTCATTTAAAAATCTAATCTGTTTATGTATGCTCACCAGACACTTCATTAGATATGCCTCACTAGTACTGGGTTGGAAGGCCGGATGGATCCATGCTTTCATTTTGCTTATGTCAGATTCTGACTGAACCATCCAAATGTGGCATCAACGAGGTGTACTGCCACGTACTGGATATTTTCCCTTTTTTTTGGACTATTCTGTGTAAACTCTAGAGATGTTTGTGAAGGAAAAACTCAGCAGATCAGCAGTTTGTGAAATACTCAGACCAGCCCGTCAGGCATGCCACATTCAGAGTCTGTTAAATCATCTTTCCTCCACATTCTGATGCTCAGTTTAAACTTGAGCGGGCCGTCTTGACCACGTCTGCTTGTTTTTATGCATTAAGATGTTCCCGTGTGATTGGCTGATGTGTTACAGTGAGCAGTTGATTACCTGTACCTAAGAAAGTGGCCAAGTGAGTGTACGCATTTAAGAAAAATCTAAAATATATATCCCCTTTACCACTGTGGCACTCTTGTCCTTAGTATTTAGTGTCCTTAGTATCAGTGTTTTTGAAGGTATCGTGAACAGGTTGCAGTATACTACCGTATTGGCTGCTAGTGTTGACTTTGTGCAGCCACTCACATGCTGATTCTGCTGATCTGGTGTCTCCAGCCAAACCACCTTGTCGGACTGAAGAGAAACTACATCAAGCTGGCGTTCAACACCGTGGACGACCTCGTGAAGGTCAAGCGTGAGATTGCCCCGGCGGTACGTAAAAACAGAGAGAGGGAGCAGTCCAACGATGCCTACACCTCAATGTTGTCAAGGTATCACCAAACCTTCGTTAGATTCCTTTGATGTTCCGCTTGAACGTTTCCAGCTTTATAATAACCCCTGGACACCTTTTTGTCCTCTTAGTGCGCTATCAGGTGGCAACGTGACCTCAGTGGATGAAGACGGGATGTCAAAGAGTATTTCAGATCAGTTAGACAACATAGTGGACATGAGAGAGTATGACGTGCCTTACCATGTGCGTGTGTCCATTGACCTGAAGATCCACGTGGTAAGATCAACTATATCTGGTTCCAGTGTTTTCCAGTGAGGTGTTCCTCGACACCTGTGCACCTGTGCGTGCTCTTCTTATCTTAACTGTCTTTATTTTTCAGGCTCACTGGTACAATGTTCGATACAGAGGCAGCGCTTACCCGCCAGAGATTGTACGGAGAGACGATCTTGTGGAGCGACCGGTATCAGGATTTTGTTGTTTTAAGCCTTCCATCATTCGTTCGGAGTTATACTGAAGTTTTGATTTATGTCGGGGCTTTTCTGTGAAACGTTGTTTCCCTGCAGGACCCTGTCGTTTTGGCGTTTGACATCGAGACCACCAAGCTTCCGCTGAAATTCCCAGACGCAGAGACGGATCAAATTATGATGATCTCCTACATGATAGATGGACAGGTAAGGTTCATTTGCGTTTGATTTTTCAAGTTATTGTTACGTTCCTGTTTGTAGTATCATCTAACAGTCCTTGTGTTTTCACGTAGGGGTTTCTGATCACAAACCGAGAGATCGTCTCTGAGAACATTGAGGATTTTGAGTTTACCCCCAAACCTGAGTATGAAGGGCCGTTCACTGTTTTTAATGAGGACAATGAGGTATGTAGCCACTAACAATAAAGCATTGGTGAATAATAGGCTGCTGTGTGTTTCTGTCAGTTTAATAACACGCTGTAACGGTTGCAGGCAGCTCTCATTCAGAGGTGGTTTGATCACGTTCAAGAAACAAAGCCAAATATCTTTGTGACCTACAATGGAGACTTCTTTGATTGGTAAGCCTATTTTCTGTTTCTGTAAAAGCCAGTTACTTACTTTAAAGGTGAAGTGGGTAGAATACATTACAGGCAGTGGCTGCAATGAACACTTTTTATTATTTTTAAGTCCTTGGTTTCACTTCAGCTCGAGCAAAAGTGGCCCAAGCACCAGTTCTTTGTGACAATAGGCAGCTACGACATAATGATGAAGCTGT
Organism: Haplochromis burtoni; assembly: GCF_018398535.1. Lineage (NCBI taxonomy): Eukaryota > Metazoa > Chordata > Actinopteri > Cichliformes > Cichlidae > Haplochromis > Haplochromis burtoni. Next base: position 476,211 of record NW_024582637.1, on the reverse strand, counting down.
TAATAGTGAATTATTTAAACTGTTAAAAAGCTGATTATATTAGGTATTCAATATTCTTATTCTGTTTGTTATGCTGATTACTTTTCTTGATCCTCCACCTCTCCTCATACTGTTTCTCTCTAGGCCTTTCATTGAGGTTCGGGCTGCCCTCCATGGACTGAGCATGCACAGGGAGATCGGTTTCCAGAAAGATAACCAGGGAGAGTACAAGGCCAGTCAGGCCATCCACATGGATTGTTTAAGGTGTGCAAAAGTTTTACACTCTTAAAATGATAAGCATACACTTTACCTCCACCAAGGAGGTTATGTTTTTGGTAACATTTGCATGCATCTCTTTCTGTCTGTAGCTTTATAACTTGGATACGATGATTCTTGTGTAATGTCTGTTGTCAACACATAGAAAGCATTTTATAAAGATTTAAAATCTCATGTTTAACCACATTTTAACACATATAATCAAAGTAAATGTTATATGTAATGTTGGTTTTTCATATATCCAACTTCAAACCTCCTTATCCTGTATCAGGTGGGTAAAGAGAGACAGCTACTTGCCGGTGGGAAGCCACAATCTGAAGGCAGCAGCGAAGGCCAAACTGGGTTATGACCCCGTGGAGCTCGACCCAGAAGAAATGTGCCGCATGGCAACCGAGGAGCCGCAGGTGCAGAACTAAACTCCCGTCTTTATAAAATAAAAACCGGAATCATTTTTAACGGGATGTTAACTTTCCACTTACTGTCTTTTCTCTTTCTTCCTGTCAGACTCTAGCAACCTACTCTGTGTCAGATGCCGTGGCCACATATTACCTGTACATGAAATATGTCCACCCCTTCATCTTCGCTCTGTGTACCATCATCCCCATGGAGCCCGATGAGGTTCGTCTATGGCGTGCTTTGCAAAAGATTAAGTAGAGTTCTCTTCTTCTTTTTTTTTAAAGTGCATTTTACTAATTACCAGTCTCTCTTTTCTTGCGTTGTTCACCTGTTTCAGGTGCTGCGTAAAGGTTCGGGGACGCTGTGTGAAGCTTTACTTATGGTGCAGGCCTTCCACGCCAACATCATCTTCCCCAACAAGCAGGAGCAGATCTTCAACAAACTGACAGACGACGGCCACGTCCTGGACTCCGAGACTTACGTGGGCGGTCACGTGGAGGCGCTGGAGTCTGGAGTGTTTCGGAGTGACATCCCGTGCCGTTTCAAAATGGTACAGTCTGCTCACTTCTCAGAGCTCACTCTGCATCAGCACTTGTTTGTTTTTGTTTTGTTTTTTAAACGTCGCTCTCATTTTTGATGTTGCAACAGAACCCGGCTGCATTTGACTTCCTGCTGCAAAGAGTTGAGAGAACGATGCGTCATGCCATCGAGGAAGAGGAGAAAATCCCTCTGGAGCAAGTCACTAACTTTACCGAGGTTTGTGGAGGAGGGGAGTTGCCTCTGTCTTTTTTAATAAGTTACTCAAGTTTTTTTCTGAGCTTGAAATTCAGAATTAACGCCGGTATTTTCTCAGGTTTGTGACGAAATTAAGAAAAAGCTGACGTCCCTCAAGGAGGTTCCAAACAGGATTGAATGTCCCCTCATCTACCATCTGGACGTTGGGGCGATGTACCCCAATATTATTCTCACCAACCGCCTTCAGGTTATTACTTTATTAATCAAAAAATGCTCACAATCACATCTAGAAAAGCATTAAATTTAGTCTTTATCTTTTAATTTTGTAGCCATCTGCTATGGTTGATGAGGCCACGTGCGCTGCCTGTGACTTCAACAAGCCTGGTGCCACGTGTCAGAGGAGGATGACCTGGCAATGGAGAGGCGAAATCAGTAAGTTATCTTTGGATATTTGTACTCTGCTTTTAAGCGATTTGGGGGGGAAAACGAAACCTTTGTCTCTCGCTGTCTCTCTCTGCAGTGCCCGCCAGCCGCAGTGAGTTTCACCGCATCCAGCAGCAACTTGAGTCTGAGAAGTTCCCGCCACTGTTCCCCAACGGTCCACCTCGGGCTTTCCACACGCTCAACAGGGAGGAGCAGGCCAAGCATGAGAAGAAACGTCTTGCAGGTTCCTCTTTTCTTTTTGGCTCCTTATAGTAGACTTTGACTATAAGTAATGAAAATAGTGGGTTATCAGGGCTAAAGTTAGTCCTGACTTTATTTTTTTTTAAATCAGACTATTGTAAGAAGGCCTATAAAAAGACACACGTCACCAAGCTGGAGGAGCGAGTTACCACCATCTGTCAGAGGGAGAACTCCTTCTATGTGGATACTGTAAGAGCTTTCAGAGATCGCCGTTATGAATTCAAAGGACTTCACAAGGTATTGTAGCTATTTGATCAAATTATACCTGATCTGTCTCATTTATGTATTTTTTTTTTTTTATAGTTACGTGCGGTAAAGGTTTTCTTTTCGGTGCTACCTTTGCTTTAGGTGTGGAAGAAGAAACTTTCATCAGCTCAGGACAGTGGAGACGCCGCTGAGGTGAAGCGCTGCAAAAACATGGAGATCCTGTACGAATCCCTTCAGCTCGCTCACAAGTGCATCCTCAACTCTTTCTACGGCTACGTCATGAGGAAGGGGTAGGAGCCGGCCGCGGTTTTCATCAATCATCACAGATCCACTTGCGCTGTTACCTGAGCTTTTCGCTGCAGTCAGTACTGAGTGCTGTTGACTTGATGCTCTCTGTGTTTTTTTTGTTTGTTTGTTTTTTTTATGTTTCCATCAGGGCCCGATGGTACTCTATGGAGATGGCCGGCATTGTGTGTTTCACTGGAGCCAATATTATTACTCAGGCCAGAGAGCTCATTGAGCAAATAGGGTGAGTTGCATAATTCTTGCCAGCATGTTGGCTTTAATTGAGCTCACGCACTTTACAGTATATATTTTATGCTGCGGGTCAGTTTATTCAACTATAAAAATGCTGCAATAAATCTCCTTCTCTGTGACACAGGAGGCCTCTTGAGTTGGACACTGATGGTATCTGGTGTGTCCTCCCCAATACCTTCCCGGAGAACTTTGTGGTGAAGACCAGTAATGAGAAGAAGACCAAGGTGACTATCTCCTACCCGGGTGCCATGTTGAACATCATGGTAAAAGAGGGATTTACCAACGATCAGTACCACGAGCTGGTCGACCCCGCGTCCGTCACTTACAACATCAGGGCAGAGAACAGCATCTTCTTTGAGGTGGACGGACCGTATCTGGCAATGATCCTGCCAGCCTCCAAAGAGGAGGGCAAGAAGCTGAAAAAGAGGTAAGGTGATCATTTTGTGAAATGATTTGTGGCCTTCTTACAGGGTGTAATTAACAAAGGGAGTCTCCTTTCTTTTTAGGTACGCTGTGTTTAATGAGGATGGTTCTTTAGCCGAGCTGAAAGGTTTTGAAGTGAAGAGAAGAGGAGAGCTCCAGCTCATCAAGATTTTTCAGTCGTCTGTGTTCGAGGCTTTCCTCAAAGGAACTACTCTAGAGGAGGTCTACGCTTCAGTGGCCAAAGTGGCCGACTACTGGCTGGATGTACTTTACAGCAAGGTGCATATCTCTGATCAGGTTCTGATAACTAGGGTCTCCTGTATCAAGGTGTTTTTGTCATATTTCTGAATTGTATTGTTCAGCAATCGTTTATTAGAATAATTTTTATAGAAAATGCATAACAAAAAAACTCACTGGATCATTTCATGTGTGATGCAGGCTGCCAACATGCCAGACGCAGAGCTTTTTGACCTGATTTCAGAGAATCGGTCAATGTCTAGAAAGCTCGAAGATTACGGTGAGCAGAAGTCCACGTCCATCAGCACAGCTAAGAGGCTGGCAGAGTTCCTGGGGGATCAAATGGTGAAAGATGCCGGTCTGAGCTGTCGCTATGTCATCTCCCGAAAACCTGAGGGTTCCCCCGTCACAGAAAGGTTCGACAGTTGCCGCGAAAGTAAACTTATCGTACCGTACTGAATATGTTAGATGGTAAAGCAGGGAAACCTTTAGGCTGTAGCTACACTATAATTGGTAAGTTGCTACTGTGTGAGTGTGCGGTGCCTCGGTTGTCAGGTCTGGTTTAAAAAAACCAAAACAAAAATGAAAAGATGATAACGTCCACAATGCTAATATTGAGACTTCAAACTTCAAAATCTGTCACATCAGACTATTGCAGCAATACCATATTTAAAAACTAGGCTACTGATTCGATAGGTTTCCTGGTGTTACACAGCACCAAAGACTTTTCTTGAGCTCGCTTTCCCATTTTTGAATATCTTTAGGAAACTAGCGATCTCTAATATGATCAGAAGTTAAAGCCATCGGCTCATTTTTTCTTCTGTGCATCAGGGCCATTCCTCTAGCCATCTTTCAGGCCGAGCCGAGCGTCAAGAAACATTTCCTTCGCAAGTGGTTGAAGATGCCCAGCTTGCATGACATGGACATCCGCTCTGTGAGTTTTAAGGGTAAAATTAAACGCGAATAACGAAGACAAAAATGTTCAAGTACTTTCATGTCATATGGTTTTTTGGTTCTTTCTTTTTTTTTCCCCAGATCCTTGATTGGAGCTATTACATAGAGAGGTTGGGTAGTGCAATCCAGAAAATCATCACCATTCCTGCTGCTCTGCAACAGGTAAAATGTTTAAAAAAATAAATAAATAAACAGAAAACTTGAAACTAAATAATTAATTTAATTGATTAAGAAAATAATAATGGCACCTTCCACTTTTTATTTCCATAAGGTGAAGAATCCTGTTCCCAGAGTGAGGCATCCTGACTGGCTACACAAGAAACTCCTGGAGAAAAATGACATATACAAGCAGAAGAAAATTAGTGAGCTGTTTACCAGCGAGGGCAAGAGACAGGTAAGGTTAACCTCACAGTAAAGTGTCAACCACTAAGCCTTATTGTTGCACTCTAAATGTCTTCCTCTCTCTCAGATTGCCCATCAGCCTCTTGAGGCAGGCCCTGCTGCTGACATAGAGGATTTTGGGATGCCACCCAAACCCCTGCAGCCAGCTATCCTTATCAGCACTAAGCGGAAGCGGGCGTCACACGGAGACGACAGCCAGGTGGAGTCTCAGGATTTAGAGCTTACGCAGTCCTGGCGAGAGATCCTGGGACCGCCCCCTCCCACGGGAAAAACACGGGTAAGAAAGCAGAGGTTTCAGTATATTAAGCTTGAGACATTTTCATGCAATTCCAAATGCACTTGTAGTGCATTTGGAATCCAAGACGTTCCAGTGGTGAATGTTAAAAGGTTCAAACAACTTTTTCTGTGTGCAGGAGGAACGTCAAGTTTGGCTGCGCTACCATAAGAAAAAGTGGGAGCTACAGCTGAAGCAGAGAAAGGAGAGGAAAAAGAGGAGGAGGCTGCTGGATGGGGAGGCTCAACCAGTGGGCGGTGGAGTGATCAGAGGTGGTCCCATTACAGGCCTGGGGAGCTTCCTCCGCAGAACAGCTCGCAGCATCCTCGATATGCCGTGGCAAATTGTCCAGGTAGTGCAGAGCGATCCTGTTATCATCCACAAATAATTTAATAATGTAAAGATATTGATCTTCTCTATTTTTACTACTTCTTTTTTTTCTCAGATTGCAGAAACTAGTCACCCTGGTCTGTATAAGCTTTGGGCTGTGATTGGAAATGACCTCCACTGCATGAAACTCAACATCCCGCGTGTCTTCTACGTCAATCAAAAAGTCCCAAAACAGGAGGAGGGAGCGACGTACAAAAAGGCACGCTACAAAAAAATACATAAAATAATGCAATGACATCACTGTGACTATAGAAGAAGTTACCCAAAATAACTATCAGAGCTGTGTGACTACAGGTGAACCGCATGCTGCCTCGCTCCAACATGGTTTACTACCTCTATGAGTACTCTGTGCCAGAGGACATGTACCAAGAGCACATCAATGAGATCAACGCAGACCTCTCTGCACCTGACATCGAAGGAGTCTATGAAACACAGGTCAGTGTAATTTTTTTACACTGCATAGTGTCCGTGTTATAACTGTATAGTACTGGAAACAGAACGCAGCGAGTCGTTTGTTTCAGGTTCCTTTGCTGTTTCGAGCTTTGGTGCAGCTAGGATGCGTGTGCATGGTCAACAAACATGTTGTGAGAGATATGGCCGGAAGGGAGGCCGACACGTTTGATCTGGAACATCTGGAGATGAGGTCGCTGGCCCAGTTTAGCTACCTGGAACCTGGTAAGAGTCATTCAGACACTTTAGATTTAAAAGTTTTGACAGCAGACTTTTGATGGTCATAAATGTCCCAATTTAATATTTACTTTTTTTGAATATTTAGGTTGACCTAAATTATGACTTTTCCCTTTAGTGAAAAAGAAAACCGTTTCACTGCAACTACTTGTGAATTTTGATCTGCAACTACTATGTTTGCTTCTCAGGGAGTGTTCGCCACATGTATTTGTATCATCACAGCCAAGGCCACAAGGCTCTGTTTGGCCTCTTCATCCCCTCTCAGCGCAAAGCTAGCATCTTCGTCCTGGACACGGTAAGAATAATGGGCTTTCTTTGAGTTTCCTCTTTGTTTTAGTACCAGAGAAGAAGTCTGTTTTCCTCTCAGTACCATCATGACATTTAATTGCATTGAGAATAAAGCTCAGTTGTTGGCTTGCGTTTTTTAGGTTCGAAGCAACCAGATGCCCAACTTGAGTAACCTCTACACAGCTGAACGCACGGCCCTCCTGGAGAAAACGACGGAGGAGCTTCTGCCTCCGGAGAAACACAACTTTGAGGTGCGGGCTGAAAATGACATGAAGGCGATCTCACGTGCACTCCAACGAATACTCCTAAACTACAAGGTAAAATAATCTGGTTATATTTAACATTTTTATTACTTTTTAATCTTTAAGTTTCATGCGACTAAATTTGCAAATGCCTGCTGTGTTTGTTGCTGTTGACAGGAGGAGCGCCGTGGGCCCACCCTCATCGCAGTGCAGTCAAACTGGGAGTTGCGTCGATTGACGGCCGGGATGCCGGTGCTCGAGGAGTTCCCGGTCGTTCCAGTTCATGTGGTTGATGAGATCAGCTATAATGTGTTGGACTGGCAACGGCTCGGTGCCCGGCGCATGATCCGCCACTACCTCAACCTGGACAGCTGTCTGTCACAGGCTTTTGACATGGCCAGGTATGATCTGCATGTTTCTGCTGAGTTTCGCTTCACACATAAGGTTGTTCCAGATGGAGAGGAAGATTTTTTTTTTTTTGTAAGAGGACACTATAAACGTCTTACATGCTAACTTTGTGGTTGTAGCCTCTAATAAAAGATTTATCCAGGCAGCAGGAATTGTTGTAAAACATTTTCAAGCACTTTTGAATTGTTCTTTTACTTTCAGATATTACCACTTACCTGTGGGGAACTTGCCACAGGATGTGTCCATCTTTGGCTCAGACTTGTTTTTGGCAAGACATCTACGGAAGCACAACCACCTGCTATGGCTTTCACCCACATCCAGGCCTGACCTGGGAGGAAAAGAGGCTGATGACAGCCGTCTGGTGATGGAAAATGATGACAGAGGCTCTGTGGAGATCAATGCTCAGGGATGTTATTCAACAGGTACAAAAAAAAAAGGAAGAAAAAGGAAATCACTAGAGGGATTTTTGAAGTCTGTCTTAATCATCATCTTTCGTGCAGCATGTGTGGAGTTGGACCTGCAGAGCCTGGCGGTGAACACCATCCTCCAGTCTCAGCATGTCAACGACATGGAGGGCGGAGCCAGCCTGGGCGTCAGTTTTGATGTGATCCAGCAGGCATCTTTGGAGGACATGATGTCAGGAAACCAGGGAGCAAGCGCTCTGGCTAGCTACGATGAGACAGCTCTCTGCTCCAACACCTTCAGGTGTGTAAACTTCTGTGTTTGAGCGCAGGTTTTGTGTTTTGTGTTTTGCTCAAACCACAATTTTCATTGATTAATTTTTCTGGGTTCTCTGAGCAGGATCTTAAAGAGCATGGTGGTGGGATGGGTCAGGGAGATCACACAGTACCACAATGTGTATGCAGACAACCAGGTGATGCATTTCTACCGCTGGCTGCGCTCCCCCAGCTCGCTGCTGTATGACCCCGCCCTGCACCGCACCCTGCATAACATGATGAAGAAAGTGTTTCTGCAGTGAGTGCCAAATCCTTTATACTTCAAAAATCTGAAAGCTTTCTTTTGAAATAATGGTAAACTCTACATCAGTAGGACTTCACCACTAAGAGGAAGCCCTGGTATTTTTAGGTTGTTGCTGTTGGTGTTGTTTGTGTTTTTGTTTTTTACATTTTAAACGTAAAACTTTATTAGAAAATTTGACGATGTGAACTCTGATTCATAATAATGCTGTCAGCTTCCATTTATCCAGACCTCATTCTCGCATTCTGGCCTTAGGTTGGTTGCAGAGTTCAAACGTCTCGGCTCGACTGTGGTGTACGGAAACTTTAACAGGATCATTCTGTGTACTAAAAAACGCAGGATTGATGATGCCATTGGCTATGTTGAGTATATCACCAACAGGTCAGTGTTTTTTAAATTCTCCAGTCTGATCTGGGATGACCAGAGTTTTAGTTTTCACATGTTTTTATTTTCGAAATCAGAATGAATCCCAGTGAGAAATTATTTTGTTTCAATACACAAATTTTGTTTATAAAACAATATATACAATTGAGGCCCTAAAAGTGCCATGTTAAATTTAAATTAAATATTCTAAAGTTAAAACAGTACTTTAACTGTATAGACAAGATGTAAGTGAAAATAGTCCAAGTGTCAATACACTTAATTAGAACATTTAATGGCAACAGGTAAGAATTATGTCTTTATTTGCAACCTCGCAGAATAAACTCTAGCTGTAACATTAGTGCATCACATCACTGGAAATCGAATGTATTTTCTTGATGATGCAGAAAATGTAATTATGTTACATTTGATCTTAATCTGCCGCTAAGTTTGTTTGATTTTTAGCTGATAGAAAACTGATAATAAAATTGATCGGTTCCATTTTTGTAGGCTGTTAACATCATTTATCAATAAAATTCATTCCCTCTGATTGGATCACAAACTAAAGTGATTTTGCACGTCTCCTTTAGTAAACTACTGGAGAAAATCAGATCCAATCAGATGTAAAAATGCATGCATGTGTTCACAGCTGTTGGCTATTTTGACATATTAACAATAGTATATTAGTAAAATGATGCATGATGCAAAGCAAGAGCCAGAACACTAAAATCAGAAAAACAAAAATAATCCATTAGAAGAGCGAGACGGCAGGGATTGTTGTGGTTTCCATCAGCTGAAGTGATTTCTGTAAATTAAACCCAAAATGGGAGAACTGCCCATTAAATGAATGGATGTGATATTTAAATATTGACTTTATGACAAAATATGAATATAAAATCAATATTGCTACTCAGAGATGCATACCTCCTGGGATTTTGGTTCTTGAAATATTGTTGTGGTTTTTTCCCTGGTTTTCTGAAAGTATGTGACTAAAATAAGCACCAATACCTTTTAAATGTTTGACTTTTATTGTTTACAACTTTTGAAAGTCTAATTTCCTGTTTCCAGTCTTTTACGTGTAACCACAACATCTCACATTTCTAACCGTTTCTCTTCTAGCATCCATTCCAAAGAAATTTTCCACTCTTTGTCCATCTCCTTCTCGCGGTGCTGGGAGTTCCTGCTGTGGATGGACCCTGCCAACTATGGTGGCGTGAAGGGCAAACTGCCCTCCAGCGTCATGTATGGAGAGGTACTGCCAGATGCTGGAGGTTTCTTCCTGTTAAAAGCGAGCTTTTTCTTCCCACTGTCGCCAAGTGCTTGCTCATACAGGGATGTCTGATTGCTGGGGGTTTGGGGGTCTTTATCTTACAAACTAAAGCACCTTGAGGCGACTCTTTTTGCGATTAGGCCCTGAACTGAATCCATCTCCAATGTTGTTGTTTTGTTTTTGTTTTTTTGAAGGAAGGAGCCCAACAGAAGAAAACCAGACAAGAGGAGGGGGATGAGGATGGCAGTGAGGATGAAGATGAAGAAAATGCTGAGGAGGAGGACGGAGATGGAGAAACGGATGAAGTAGAGGATTTGATTGAGAGTAACTGGAATATCATGCAGTATCTTCCTCAAACCGCCTCCTGTCAGAAGTACTTCCTCATGATCGTCTCAGGTAAAAGAAGGAAAATCTCCCAACATTTTTTTCTTTGCTTTCCAAGTTACTAACTCTCAAAACACCTTTACCTTGCCAGCGTACATTGCAGCGGTCTATCACAGTATGAAAGAGGAGCTGAGACGTAACGGCCCAGGAGCAACGCCAGTAAAGAGACGTGGCAACAGCCAGGCTTCCCAGCAGGCAATTGGGGATCTGAGTGCACTTCCTGGTAAGAAGCTGATCAGGAAGCTGTTGTATGTGCTAAAGACTTCTGTTGTATTTCTCTGGGACTGCAGATTACGCTCAGCCGAGTGTTTAATGTTTACGGCTTTAAAAATTCTCTTCCACAGGAATGATCTCCTTCTCCCAGGAGTACGTGTCCAGCGAGCTGACACAGAACATTTTCACCATCACTCAGAAAATCCAGAAGAAGGTCACTGGTACCAGGAATGTTACCCACACCTCAGAGATGTTCCCCATCCTGCCTGGGTCACACCTTCCACTCAACAACCCAGCACTGGAGTTTATCAAATATGTCTGCCAGGTTAAAAAAAAGAAAAGAAATCTGCTCCTTTTTTTTTTTTTTTTTTCTGCAGCGGTTATTTATATTTCCCCATCCCTCCCTTGTTTAGGTTCTTTCACTAGACGCCAACATTGTAAATCAGGTGAACAAGCTGAAGAGAGACCTCCTACGTCTTGTGGATGTTGGAGAGTTTTCAGAGGAAGCCCAGTTCCGTGACCCGTGTAACTCCTACATCCTGCCAGAGGTTATCTGTCACCACTGCAATTTCTGTCGGGACCTTGACCTCTGCAAGGACCCGTCAGTGGCACAGGTAAGAGTACAATAACTCCTGATAATCACATTTCGAACCTGTGAAAGTCAGAAATCTAAATGAGATAAACTTGTTATCTTTTCCTCAGGATGGTTCAGTTTTGCCTCAGTGGTTCTGCTCCAACTGTCAGGCGCAGTATGACACCGAGTCTATTGAGATGGCTCTGGTAGAAGCTCTGCAGAAGAAACTGATGAGCTATACGCTGCAGGATCTGGTGGGTAAAATAATGCTCAGTATATCAAAACACCTGGCAAAATTTAAGCAATGAAATGATAAAAAAAATGCACTCACTACTTCTGGTTGTTTGTTTGTTTGTTTTTCTTAAAAAAGCAAAGTTTTCCTGGCAGTAAAATCTAACTTGCATGCTTTTTGACAGCCCATTTTCCAGAAGGTGCCTCACAGGTTTTGTTCAATTTCAGGTGTGTAGCAAATGTAAGGGAGTGAAGGAAACCAACATGACCCTCTACTGCAAATGTGCTGGAGACTTTGACCTCACCTTCCCAGCCAAGGTTCGTACTTTGAAGCACACGGCACCATTCTGTTCAGCGTTGAACGCATATTATTGACACTGCTGTTTTTGGTCTGTTTACAGAGCTTCTCTGAGCAGATCATGGTGTTTAGGAACATAGCATCCCACTACAACATGAGCTTCCTGGAGGAGACCATAGGCTGGCTGCTCGTTATGAGCCCTCAGATCAACCAGGGTGTTCACTGAATATGAGCTTCACTGACACTTCCTTCACTCCATTCAAATCAGGAAACAGAGTGCTGAAATTCATTTTTGAGTTTTAGCAAACTTCAGCAGCATCGGTCTCTGCTTCTTGCTGTGTGATTGTGTAACCAAGATGATTCCCCTGTAAATATGTTTAGATTGTAGTAGTTATGCATGTGTATGAAGATTTTCACTGGTAATAAATGTGTTTTTCATGTGTCTTGGTCTGCTTGTGATTGCTGCAGTTCTGTATTTTTCCTAAATTACATCTACTCTGTCGTTACGCTGTCTCAGTTTTCTCCTCCCTCCCTCAGCTGCTAATGTGTCTGCTGTAAATTGCGCACAGCTTCAATTACATGACCTGCATCCACTCTAATTTCTTCTGCTGTGAAAAGTGACTAATGTTGCCTCATTGCATGTTGCGTAATCTTTCATTGTTTCTTTGGTTTGGCGACAGTGAAGAAGACTTTGACAAATCTAACTTCCTTTTTTTATTGAGCAAATTTGAACCTTGCAGACTGAAAAAGATGAATTTCTGGCTGGTTGGAAATTGTTTTTTTTTTTTGTCGTTATCCCATATGGGAAATATGTATCTGGTAGTGAACGTTATGTATGTCTGCTTTAGAATTGCCTTAATCCACACATCCCCTTCACTTTAAGTTCACTGTTTCACAGATGACTCACGTTACTTCCTGGTGGGCGTCTCCCAGACAAGTAATCACATTTCAGACTTAACTGCTGTACAATCAGATTCACTTCTTTGAGGTTCTCATAGACATGCTCTGCATGTATGTTGATAAAATGAAATGATGAGAGCAGTTTTGTGCTCTTACATGACTTATTTGCATCAGGATCTCAGCAAATGTTACATTTAGTATGGTTTGTCAGACAAATTACAAAAAGCTATTTAAGCTGTATGCTGTGAATCTTCACAATTTTTTTTATATGGTGCGAGTACAGTTTCCAAAATGAAGTGACTTTCTGCCAACCTTCATAGCAGATATTGATCATTCAACTTGAGTCTTAAATTTTTGTGGGTTTTTTGTTGTTTTAAACCACTGACATCTGTATTGCTCCTTGGCAACCAGATGGATTCACACTTCCCCACAATCTTGTTACAGGAACCATTTTATGGGAAATGTCTGCATTATTCGATTACTGTTCATTGCCCTCCTTGTGTTTCTCCTGGTAGTTTCCTCCTGTGTGCTGAGCACATCAGACTGAAAGAAGGAAATGAATCAGAGCCTTCAGATGCTTCAGTTTTATCTTTGTCACAATTTCATGATTTTGTTTTTCCTTTTGAAAAAGTCCCACCAGTCTTTATGCTTGAACCAAGTTAAAGGTTATTTATTGTTGGATTGAATGTCTACAATACATCGACATATGCTGTATGGTTTTTATTTTTTGGTAGCACTTTAGAATAATGCCATACTATCAAACATTATTAAGGTATTAGCAAGTGCCCAAATTCATCATTTATATAGCATTACTCTTCCTTAGTATGGCCTTTATAAATACTGATATATTATTATGACTATGATTATTACTAGCAGTGATGTGGTAGCAGTGATAGCTGTGCATGATGGATAAACATCTGTATTTATAAACGGCATACTAAGGAGAAGTAATGACATACAAATGATGAATTAAGCACTTACTAATGTTTCCTAGTGTGGCGTTGTTATAAAGTGCGGCCAGTCTTTTTCTCATGACAGTGTACTGAAATGGTTTCCTGTTTTCAAAATAAACACATTCTCTATATGCTGTTAATATATTCTGAGGTCGTGTCAAGTTAAAGAGAACTAACTGTCTTATGCAAAGATTTCCACAGGGATCTCTTTCTTTTGCCCGTTTTTATCCCCACTAACATCAGCACAGTGTCAAAGTGAGCTGTCACTGACACCTGAGATGCAGTTGCTGTTTGCCACAGTTGGTGGTGGGGAGTCCATGCACTTGGCCAGCGAGGACTTTGGTCACAGTGGTACGCCGTCTGACAGGTCAGAATGGTTTGAGCCGAAGCTGTTGATGTAGCTGAGCTCTGTGGGTATGGGATTTGTGGGCTCCTTGATCACCTGTGAAAGGCAGAAGATGTTATTAGACAAACATATCTCACAAAATAGTCCCTAAAAATAAGAAAACAGTCACCAAAACACAGCTATACAGTTGTATGATTTGTGCCTGGAGCAAAGTAATGAAGCCAGTGAGCTTCACAACGTGTGTTAGAGTCTCATGGTTATTGTCCACAAAATGACAAACGTAGCCCTGACTTTGACCACAGTTAAAGTGAAGACCCATTAGCTGACCATTAAGTCTATGCTTGATTAAATCTTGAACAATATTGTAGGAGCAGCGATTCTTGTGAATTGTGAAAAGATAGACAACAGACGCCTCCCCATGACCTCAGCTCATCAGTCCTTCAGGCTGATGAGCTAATAATTGACAGCATTCTCCACAAGACCTGGAGACAAACTAGATTTCTTCTCTGGATGGACGATTTCATTCTATTTATAAAAGTCTTCTACTGGATATAGAAGCAGATTCACAAAAACAAATGAAACTGAGTTGCGTTTAATGAATAACGCTCTCTTTTTTTTACTCACTTCATCAAACTTTCTCTCACTGTAGACTTCATTCTTGTCGATAAATGTCAGCATGATCCAGTCGCAGATTATTGTGCACTACGGAGAGGGGAGATGAAGCAGAATAACAGTTACACTAATTGAACGGTGCCGCTTTAATGTCTCAGGATAAAAACAAATTAGTCAATACTCACAATCCCAACAGAAGTCATAGCAGTCACTGTGCTGATGATGGTTGGAATAGGACTAAATTTACCAGCCTGCACAAAAATGACACACAGTTGTTATGGAGTTGTACATCTAGATAGATAGATTTTTTTCTTTGTTCCCACACTCAGTAGACTGAAGCACTTGTTTATAGGGGGTCCTCTGATTGTTGCGGTGTTCCCTGTATTATTGTAGAGTCTTTAGCTTACAGCACGTTGAGGTGACTGTTGTTGTGATTTGGCACAAATTGAATTGAAATATTGGGGGAAAAAATCGTAGAAAATTGAAAATGTTTGTAATACTAAAGAGTTAATTCCTAATAAACAAAAAAAAACATAACATAAAAAAATATATTTTGATAGATACAACAATAAGCAGGTCTAAAGTAGAATCTACTCACATGTCCATGAACTATGATGTCTAGACGGATACCAAAGGCCTTGATTAGTGTCCGAGTTTCTTCCCCATCCTTACTGTAATATTTGGCAAACCTGTGGAATTACACATAAGTTATTACAACAAGAAAAAAAAAACAGGTGAGCACAGCAGAAGAGCGTTTTAAAGACTGTTTTAAAAATAAAGTATAAAAGTCAGCATTGGACGCCGGTGCTAACCTGTAATAATAACCAGCGTCGGGCAGATCCTTTCGGAGGTCAAGGCGACGGAACGAGTATGTGGGTTTACAGTGTGAGGGATCCAGATCCAAGTTACACTTCCAGTTGATGAAAACACCGATCACTCCTCCCTGAACTCAGACAGCATGACAGTAGTCATTTTTAACCCTCGTGGGTGCCATTCTTAAGACATCATGTAAACAGCAATAGACCAGGAGAAGAATATAAAGTATTCAAACTTTATCAGTAACACAAATGAAATACGTGCCTGAGTACTTTCTGGGCAAATCCTAAAATTAATCTTGGGAAAATTCAAACACCAAGACACCAATCAGATTAGAATTAACTAATGAGAAATTTGGATAGAGACGGCACAAACCATAATGATATTACCACGTAAGAATCTGCAAAACTATAAAATAAGTTTCATATTTACTGAAGTGTTACAATAGCTGATTTGGGACAAATCGCAAGAATGGCCTTTCTGTCTAAGTTTTATATGTCTATTTTATGTCTATATGAATTTTATTTATAGAGACATAAATTTATTCTAATTTCTATTGTAATTCTAAGATTTGTTCTAATTTTAGATTGCTGACTGGGGGTTGATGTTGATCCACACATTTTTAAATGAGAAACACTCTCCACAAATGAAATATTGTGAACACTATGCAGTGCAGGCATCATACTCACGGTGTTGCAGAGCTCACTAAAATTCTCCCTCGCTTGTGCTGCGATGTATCCCAAGCGGAAGATGGGACAGTAGGGGTCACGCTCCTCATCATAGTGACACTTATTCAGGTATCTCTTAATGTCTCGCTTGTTTCGGGCATCCTTAATGTTTCCCCTGCCAAAAACAAGAACATCAGTATCTGCAGCTTAAATGTCCAGAAGTATTAACTTCTATGTGACCCTACCTCAGCACTTTAAATTTGGGGAAGTGGATAGAGTTCCTGATGAACACTGTGAAATTGATGGCCTCCTCTAATGGTGGTTCTCTGTTGAAGACAGCAAATATTTAACATTTCCTTAAAGTGACCTTGAAGTGGTTCTTGCATCTGGTTCAGGTTACACAATTTGTTTGACTGGTTTGGTCATCATTTGGTCAAAGTAGTGACCAAGCAACTGATAATATCTTGTCTCCAAGGAAGCACAGTCGATCTGTTTTCTCACATAGAGAAGGTTCTTGGTTCTTCCAAAAAGCCCAAAATATGTGAACTTTATTGTGTTTTACTCATGTGGATGTGTCTTGATGACTAGTTTTTTTTCCAAGCTGTATTTAATGATGACTTAATATTTAATGCTTTACTAATTTTTCTGCTTTGCCACCTGTCTTTTTGTCAAAATCATGCATCAAGCCAAATCTCTTGTAAATTTTACTTTTCACTCTTGCTGCTATCATAGTCACAAATCACCTCTGACACCCTCCACCCTGCCTGCACTCTCCTCTTCGCCTCTCTTGTGCACTGTGGATTTAAATGTTTTTAAACAGGTTTTTAAACTCATCTTACTTCACTACCCTCTCCTCCTTGCAGCTTCACTGTAACATCTGTTTCCCTCATTTACACACGCATTCTGTTTGCTTCCACTGACTTTAATATCTTTTGTCTCCAGAGCATACCTCCACCTCTTCAGGCTCTTTTCCACCTGCTGCCTACTCTGAGCGCAGATCACAATGCCTTCTGTGAACATTACAGTCCACAGAGACTCGTGCCTGACCCTATCTGTCGGCCTGTCCACCACTGCAAACAAGAAAGGGCTCAGAGCCAATCCCTGATGTAATCCCACCTCCACTTTAAAAACATCTGTCACTCCTATCACACAACTCATCCTACATATTCTTCACCGGCCTCTCAATTCCTGAAGACTACTAAAAGAAATTACAAGAAAGCTTGGCTGAGTGTGTTCAGTAAATATTGACTTTCAAGCTTGTTAGGACTGTACCATTTTGTTTTTGCCTTCATTTCCATGTATGTTTGCACATGTTTTAATAAATCGCTGCACCAATTCGTATTTTATTTCATGTTAGTTTCCCATGTTTTTGGATATTTAGGCTCAGTTTGAGTCTGTTTAGAACTTATATGGATTTTTAGAGCAATGCATATATACCTGACATGATGCTGATGATTCTGTAGCACCCATCTTACCGTACTACAGCGTATTCCTCAATCGGACACCAGCTTTGTATCTCACAGGTTTTAAAGGTGTGGTTGTAGTACTGAACACATCTGCCCGTCCTTCTGCCTGTAGGAAAGTGTTTGAAACAAAGGGTGGCAAATGCAAACCAAAAAAGGCATGAAGAAAAATTAGATGAGAAGTGAAAACATTACCGTGGCCACTGAAGTTGACTTCCCCTTCAACGCAGTCAGAATCGGTGGTGCAGTTGGCATTGGCAACATTAAAATGCTAAAGTGAATAAAGAAACATCTCAGTGATGGGAGGGAAAAGGTGTCATTGTTACTCAGTAGATTTTAGTTGACCTCTCACCTCAGCACAGGTGCCTTGTCTCTGATTGAACGTGAATTCTCGTCTCAGTATTGTGCTAATCACATCGCCACCCTAAACAAAAAGGGGGGAAAAAAAGACTTAAAGTGGTTAACTCAAGCATGAGCTATGCAGCACAAGTTTAATGAAGAAATCACCTCTGAGGGTTGGGCATACTCCACAGTGTCCAGGATCTCATCTCCATGAATTGCTGAGCCTTTCATGAGAGTATAAATAGAGCTCTCTGGACGGGTTTCGCTCTCTTGGTATGCTTTCTGACTTATAAAGACATACCTTCAGGATGATAGAAGAGACAGCGGTAATATCACATTTTCTACCATGATGTCAGTTTTTATTGGAGGTGTCATGTTACACTGGATCTGCTCAGCCCTCTTTGCTGAAGCCAAGAAAAGGTGATGATGTACTTTAATTCAGGGCATTTAGTTTATTTCAAATCTGAAACACTTTACATCTGTTCTCCTTGGATAGCATTTAAATCTCTGATAATATAGAGAGGGGATGAGCCACACTCAGTTGGATTGTTGAATTTTATGCTGTTAATTGCAAATGAGATGCATTTCCTCCCCACAAAATTGCACTACATGAGTTCAAATTTAAAGCCGTAGTGCATTTATTTTATCTGCATGAATATTATTCATTAAAAAATGCTTTTAATTTTACTGTTATTAAATTTAAAAGAAAACACATTTAGACCAACAGATCTAACAGAAAAAATGTAGAAAAGACAAAATAAACCTTTGAATTTCATATATTGTCCACACACCTGGTCATTAGACATGCAAAAGTACAAACATGAAGCTTACCATATGAAATAAGTGATCACAAGAAACTGAACACCCCTGTAAATCACGCCAAGAGTTCTGTTCTTAACCACCATCACCTTGGGGGTCTCATAGTCCCAAAAGCCATGAATATACTCCTTCAGGAAGTTATGTAGCCCCATGATGATTTTATGGCACGTTTCCGTCATATCCTCAGATGTTCTTGTGAAGTCTTACGATTGAATCTGTATATTTAGCTTTAAATATCTGTCATTGTGTCTTTTTCTCCGCTCCAGCCTGCATTTCTCTCAAGCATCCCTGACACCAGCGAGTGAACGAGAGAGTAGGGGGTGGGGTCCTGATGTGGTTGAAGGCAGGCTTCGTTTTTTTTATGCCACTCTATTCTGATAAATCAGCTTTATGCCTGGATCAGCTTCTCCCTGTACAAGACTCTTTTAACTTTCATTTTCTTGTTATTAGTTTTTTATCTTTCTTTTTTTTTTTTTAAATAATGGCTTACTTTGCACATAAACAGTTTTTAAATTGTCAATTTTAAATTGAAATGACTGGCTTTGACCCCTGTGTGTTGGTCTGGATGTTTATGGTCAACTGTCAAACCTGCAGAAAGGTGTGATGAAAAAAGGGATGCCAAAGAAGTAGATTTGGACAGCACCAGGCCTTGACATGATACACAGATACTGACTAAAGAAGCTAGAAAGTCTCAAGAAAGCCTCTGACTCAATGACTCACACGTGGATCCTGGAATGCCTAGAACTGTACGAGTACTTTTACTACTCAATCAGAGCATTCGGAGTGCTTTATACAGCATCCCTCATTGACCCATGCACACCCATTAATACAAGCCCTTTTTCTATACTTAAGTGTTTTCTATCTAACATTCACACTTGGATGGAAGCATTGGAGAGCAACAAGGTGTTAATATCTTGCACAAGAATATTTGGTATGCAGTCTGGAGCAGCCAGGGATCAAACAACCAAGAATCCAATTAGTAGGTACTCTAGCTTCTGAACTACAGCTAACCCTGTACATCAGGAAGATGCCAACAAATGACCATGTGCTTAGCAAATACTTCAGGCATCAGAAACATGAGAAAGAAGAAGAGCAAGAAGGGGAACCATCATGGAAGGACAGGCCCCCGTACAGTATGTACCACCGGCAGATAGAAGAAGTGTCTGTTATCAAGAAATCCAACCAATGGCTGGATAAAGCTGTACTGAAAGACAGCACAGAGGCACAAATCATGGCAGCGCAGGAACAAGCTGCAAGTACAAGATCCATAGAAGCCATGGTGTACCACACCAGCCAAGACCCCAAGTGCAAGCTGTGCAAAGATGTCCCTGAGACAATCCAACACATAACACCAGGGTGCAAGATGGTAGCAGGTAGCGCATGCATGGAATGCCATAACCAGGAAGCTGGTATATACAGATATATCTGTGTCATTTATGGTCTGAAAGTAGTGGTGAACAAAAAGAGGAAGACGGCCATAGTGATAGATGTAGCTAGAATAGCATCATCAGAAAGAAGAAGCTTAAGAAATACCATGGGCTGAGAGAAGAGCTCGAGAAGATGTGGAGGGTGAAGGCAACAGTGGTCCCAGTGGTAATCAGAACACTCAAGACAGTGACTCCCAAACTGGGCGAGTGGCTTGAGCAGATCCCAGGAATGATGCCCCAGTCTGCGTCATCGAGTGCGTCCTGTAACGCGGCCACCGATTGGTCCGTCCAGCGCGCGACCTTCCTCTGAACCGGAACTTCCTGTTTCAGCCTTTGTTTGTATTTTGGCATGAGGAAGATGGCGGCGTGATCAGATTTGCCAAACGGGGGGCGGGATTGTGCCTTGTAGCCGTCCTTGACCGTAGTGTAGCAGTGGTCCAGTGTCCTTTCACCCCTGGTGGGGCAGGTGATGTGTTGATAAAAGTTCGGCGCTGCGCGTTTGAGGTTGGCGCTATTAAAGTCCCCCGTCACAATAAGCGCAGCGTCCCGGTGTTGTGTCTGGTGCTGTGTGAGTGCCTCATGCAGCTCGCATAAGGCGGTGACCGTGTCCGCTTGTGGTGGAATATAAACGGCACTTACAATGACCGATGTAAATTCCCGAGGTAGATAAAAAGGACGACACATGATGGACAGTAGTTCCAGATTTGGTGTGCAGGAGCGTGTGAGAGGAACAACGTTCGCACTGTTGCACCAGTTGTTGTTCACCATTAAACACACGCCGCCTCCCCTTGACTTCCCCGAGTCCCGTGTCCTGTCCATGCGGTGAACCGAGAAGAACTCGGCCGGCTGGATGGCGTGGTCCGGCACCGCTGGGTTCAGCCATGTCTCGGTGAAGCAGAGGAGATTGCAGTCCCGAATGTCTCTCTGGAACTTTATCCTGGCCCTGAGGTCGTCAAGCTTGTTCTCCAGTGACTGGACGTTGGCGAGCAGGATGCTAGGCAGAGGTGTGCGGTGTGCACGAGCTCTCAGCCTGTTCCTGACGCCGGCTCGCTTCCCTCTAGGCCGCCGCCGCTTCCCTTTGTTCTGTCACGGTTCTGGGTCCGTTGGACCCAGTATTTTGAGTTTATTATGTTTTGGTTTATTTCTGCTTCATGGATTGTTTTCTTCTCGTAGTGATGATGATGATTATTATTAGTTCCTTGTTTCTGTTTATCCGTGCTTAAGGATTTGTTCTCAGTTATATCTCACGTTTAGTTTAGTTCAGATTCCATGTGTCATTCTGTCTGTCTCTCAGTGTAAAGTCTGCATGCTTGTTTAGTAATTCATGTTTCCTGTTTTATTGTGAAAGTCTTTGTCTTATGTTAGTGTGTGCAGCTTAGCTCCCCCGTCTCGTTAGCCCTGATCTCTCCCAGCTGTGTCTCCCTCCTGTTGCCGATTCCCCCGTTACTACCCTGTGTATATAAGCCCTGTGTTTTCCCATGCTCAGTGTCGCGTCGTACAATCAGATCATGCCTGTGTGTCCTTGGTCTCAGTGTTCCATCATCACTTCATGTTTGTTTTCCTGCCAGCAATAAAGCTGAGGTTTTTTGAGTTTCAATTCCGTGTTCGAGTCCTGCATTTGGATCCTCATCTTTGCCTGCCCGCACACAGAGCCCTGACAGAACGACGCGACCAGTAATGGATCCAGCAGACTCCGTATGGTATCGGCGACCCGCAGTCTCCACCTTCCTCAAGGAGAGGGAGAGGCAGGGGGCTAGGTGTGCCTGGGAGCACGAGTCACCATTCGATGGGTCTCGTTTGGCTCTGGGTGGGCCCCGCAGCTTCCAAACTGCGATGGCTACCGCCGTTCCATCAGCTGTTCCGTCAGGGATGCGAGGGGCCAAGCGCTCTCCCTCGACGGCAGTAGCTCCTCCGTTTTCTGGCGTCACTCCACCGCTGCTCTCAGAATTCAGGCCCTGCAGGAGGGGCAAGCAGCGACGAAAGAAGGATTATGTGGTGGAAGACACTGGGCTTACTCCACTGCAATCCTTTGCTTTGTTTTTGGGACTTCCACGTTCGGAGCTACACAAACTTCCCGCCTCTTCGTCCCAGCCCGGCCCACCGAAAGACTTTCGGCCCGGTCTGCAGGAGGATTCGCAGTCTGGCTTATCTCCCTCTTCCCAGAGTGAGCGACGCTCACGCAGCCGTCGCTCCGCTTCCTCTGGACAGTCAGCAGTGGTGAGCAACAAAGACTGTCTATCTCATGCACCTCCTGAACTCATGAACATAACAAACAATAAATCCACCCCTAAGATTCTGAAGACTACCTGCCATTCAAGTGAATCTAAATCCACTAACTTAAAGGTAGTTGAGTCTGTGTTTGTTAACCCTGTGAACCCCTGCTCTGAGGATTTAAGAACCTGTTTTCATTCTGCCCAATCTGAACCTAGTGTTAAAATGAATAAGACTACTCCACTTAAATCTGGGGGGAGAAATGTTCGAACTGCTGTGAAATTTCCGGAGGCTTCAAGTTCTGTTTTCAAGTCAGCTGAAAGGGGGGTGGTTAATGTTTCTAAGCCAGCCTTTCAACCATGTACTGTTCAGCAAGGGCGCAGGCAGTTGGTAGGGACAGAAATTGCAGGCTGTAACTCAGGCTCTCTGAAGGAAGGGGCTGTCTGTTCCCCAAGGACATTTAAGGACTCTAGTTGCACCTCTCTACAGTCTATTAAGACCATGGCTCTTCCCAGGGACTATTCTGTGTCCCGGCTGAATGTTTCTGAGGTTGCCCACTCTGCTAAGACTATATGCCCAGACCCAGTTGGCAATATTGGGCATTTTGAGACCATTCCTGAGCTTCTCGCTCCTCCTGTTTCTGCTCCTAGGGTAGCTCGGGCCCAGCGTTCCCCTCCACCCATTTCAGTTCCTCGGGTGGAAAGGTTTGGTGTTCAGCTGGTGCCGGCACCCGTTCCTGTGTCAGCTGGAGGCTCAGGTGAGCCCTTCCAGCAGTTTTTGTCGTGTTCAGAAGGCTCAGGAGGATTAGCTCAGTCACCATCACAACCACCATCACTACAACCTTTATGGCAGTTCCCAGCTCAGTTTTCAGCTCAGCAGCCACCTGCAGCTCAGTTTTCCGTGTCACCTGGTCAGCAGCCGTCTGTAGCACAGTTTCCAGTGTCACCTGGTCAGCAGCCGTCTGTAGCCCAGTCACCAACTCCACCACCACCACTATCACCTCAAGTTCAGTTATCCATGGCTCAGTCGCTACCTCAATCAGACTTTTTGCAGACTTTATTACATATATATATACACATATATACATACACATATATCCATCCATCTTCATCCGCTTTATCCGAGGCCGGGTCGCGGGGGCAGCAGCCTAAGCAGAGAGGCCCAGACCTCCCTCTCCCCAGCCACCTCCTCCAGCTTATCCGGGGGAACACCAAGGCGTTCCCAGGCCAGCCGAGAGATATAATCTCTCCAGCGTGTCCTGGGTCTGCCCCGGGGCCTCCTCCCGGTGGGACATGCCCGGAACACCTCACCCAGGAGGCGCCCAGGGGGCATCCTTGTCAGATGCCCGAACCACCTCAGCTGGCTCCTTTCGATGTGGAGCAGCAGCAGCTCTACTCTGAGCCCCTCCCGGATGGCCGAACTTCTCACCCTATCTCTAAGGGAGAGGCCAGCCACCCTTCGGAGGAAGCTCATTTCTGCCGCTTGTATCCGCGATCTCGTTCTTTCGGTCACTACCCACAGCTCGTGGCCATAGGTGAGGGTAGGGACGTAGATCGACCGGTAAATTGAGAGCTTCGCTTTTACACTCAGCTCCCTCTTCACCACGACGGACCGGTGCAGCGTCCGCATTACTGCAGCTGCAGCCCCAATCCGTCTGTCGATCTCCGGCTCCCTTCTCCCATCACTCGCGAACAAGACCCCGAGATACTTGAACTCCTCCACTTGGGGCAGGAACTCATCCCCGACCCGGAGTGGGCACTCCACCCTTTTCCGGCTGAGAACCATGGCCTCAGATTTGGAGGTGCTGATCCTCATTCCCGCTGCTTCACACTCGGCTGCGAACCGTTCCAGTGCGAGCTGGAGGCCCTCACCCGATGAAGCCAACAGAACCACATCATCTGCAAAAATCAGAGATGAGATTCTGAGGCCACCAAAGCGAAAGCCCTCCGCCACTTGGCTGCGCCTAGAAATCCTGTCCATAAAAATTATGAACAGAACCGGAGACAAAGGGCAGCCCTGGCGGAGCCCATCACCCACCGGGAACGAGTCCGACTTATTGCCGGCAATGCGAACCAAGCTCTTGCAACGGTTGTATAGGGATCGAATGGCCCGTAGCAATGGGCCAGACACCCCATACTCCCGCAACACCTCCCACAGGACACCCCGAGGGACACGGTCGAATGCCTTCTCCAAGTCCACAAAACACATGTAGACTGGTTGGGCAAACTCCCATGCACCCTCAAGTATCCTTGAGAGGATAAAGAGCTGGTCCAGTGTTCCGCGACCAGGACGAAAACCGCATTGTTCCTCCTGTATCCGAGGTTCGACTAGCGGACGAACTCTCCTTTCCAGCACCCTGGCATAGACTTTCCCAGGGAGGCTGAGGAGTGTGATCCCCCTGTAGTTGGAACACACCCTCCGGTCCCCCTTCTTAAAGATGGGGACCACCACCCCGGTCTGCCAGTCCAGGGGTACTGCCCCTGATCTCCACGCAACATTGTAGAGGCGTGTCAACCAGGACAGCCCTACAACGTCCAGAGCCTTCAGGAACTCGGGGCGGACCTCATCAACACCAGGGGCTCTGCCACCAAGGAGTTGTTTAACTGCCTCAGTGACCTCGCCCCCGGAAATTGGCGGGTCATTCCCCTCATCCCCAGACTCTGCTTCCTCCTCGGAAGACGTGTCAGTGGGATTAAGGAGGTCCTCGAAGTATTCCTTCCACCGCCTGACAATTTTCTCAGTCGACGTCAGCAGCGCTCCGCCAGCACTATACACAGTGCAGGTAGAGCACCGCTTTCCCCTCCTGAGACGCCTGACGGTTTGCCAGAATCTCTTCGAGGCAGTCCGAAAGTCTTTTTCCATGGCCTCTCCGAACTCCTCCCACACCCGAGTTTTTGCTTCAGCCACTGCCCGAGCCGCATTCCGCTTGGCCTGTCGATACCTGTCGGCTGCCTCCGGAGTCCCACAGGCTAACCAAGCCCGATAGGCCTCCTTCTTCAGCCTGGTGGCTCCCTTCACCTCTGGTGTCCACCATTTGGTTCGGGGATTACCACCACGGCAGGCACCAACCACCTTGCGGCCGCAGCTCAATGCAGCAGCTTCGGCAATGGAGACGCTGAACATGGTCCATTCGGACTCAATGTCCCCAGTCTCCCTCGGAATGCTGTTGAAGCTCTGCCGGAGGTGTGCGTTGAAGATCTCGCGGACTGGGGCCTCTGCTAGACGTTCCCAGCACACCCTCACTACGCGTTTAGGTGCACCAGGTCTGTCCAGCGTCCTCCCCCGCCACCTGATCCAACTCACCACCAGGTGGTGATCAGTTGACAGCTCAGCCCCTCTCTTTACCCGAGTGTCCAGAACATATGGTCGCAGGTCTGGTGATACGATTACAAAATCGATCATCGACCTGCGGCCTAGAGCGTCCTGGTGCCACGTGCACTTATGGACACTCTTATGTTCGAACAAGGTGTTCGTTATGGCCAAACTGTGATTTGCACAGAAGTCCAATAACAAAACACCGCTCAGGTTCAGATCAGGGAGGCCGTTCCTCCCAATCACGCCCCTCCAGGTCTCGCTGTCGTTACCCACGTGAGCATTGAAGTCTCCCAGCAGGACAACAGAGTCTCCAGGTGGAGCACCTTCCAGCCACCAGACACTCGCCCTCGGGCACCCTCCCCGGGCCTGGCTCCAGGGCGGGGCCCCGGTAACCCTATCCCGGGCAGGGTAAACTGTTCCCTCGATGTTCTCTTCATAAGGGTCTTCTGAATCGCTCTTTGTCTGGTCCCTCACCCAGGACCAATTTGCCAGTATATATATATATATATATATATATATATATATATATATATATATATATATATATATATTGATATATATATAATTTTTTTTTTTTTTTTTTAATATTTCAAACTCCGCCACTCTGTGTTCCTCCGCCACTGCCTCGTTTGAGTTTTGGACGAAATGGATTCTGGGATATTGCATTTCGTCATTTCGAGCTGATTGGAGACCAAAACAGCCAATCAGATTTTTTTGCATCCAAGTCTGTGATTGGCTGGTTTTGTGGCACAAATATAACGGTGTACAGAAAGAGTTGAACGCGCACGGGCAGAAATGTTGAGAGCGCAAGCAACACATTGCGAGCAAGCGCAAATGCAAAAACTGAGCGAGAGGGGCTGCTATTGTGTGTGTATGGATAATAGCAAACACTGAAATACATTTTTTGCACGCAGCAATGAATTTTGTTCACTCAAATTTAGCTTTTCTTCGCTCAAAATAAATTTCTCCTCAAAATGCAACACTTGCACCTGCAATTTTTTTTTACGTGCGCTCAGAATAGTGGCACAAAAATAACGCCATAAATTTTTAGCTTTAAAGATGAAAAAGAACTGGGTGCACAAATTTGAATTTATTTTGGATTTTCTCTAATCCACACAGGTTCAAAATTATACAGGCTTAAACATATACGTACACTCGGTTAAATCTTTTAATAAATGACGCTGTCACGGACTCAGTTCCAGGGATTCGGGCGTGCCAGCCGAGGAGGAGCTCTCGCTGCCAGCCGAGGAGGAGCTCCGCTGCGAGCCGGAGGAGCTCTCGCTGCCAGCCGAGGAAGGACCCGCTCAGCCGGAGCCGGAGGTCAACGAACCTGAGGGACCTCCACGTCTAGCGCGGCCTCCGCGCCATCCACGTCCAGTGCGTCCATGTCAGCGACCAGCGTGTCGTAGACCGTGTGCCACGCCTCGCTGCTGCTCACCGGAGCAGCGACGTTGCCATCGGACCCGTGGCAGGCCACCAGAACCGTTCCGCCGCCACCGGACCCGTGGCAGGCCACCAGAACCGTTCCGCCGCGGCTGCCGGACCCGTGGCCGCCCGCCGGAGCTGCTGCGTTTCCATCAAGGGGTTAGAGGTAGGCCACCTGAACTGTTTTGCCGCCACTGCCTAACCCGCAGCGGGTCCCGCTTGTTTTGCCGTCCTGCAGGTCGGCCGCCAGAACTGTGTTTGCTGCCACTGGACCGGGGGATTGGACTGTTGAACTGTGTTTTTCTTTTGTTGCTTTGAGGTGGCTGTTTAGCGGACGTTTGCCTTTTGTATGCGTGTTTCCTCAGGAGGAATTGTGGCGACCAGGAGGCAGCACACGGACAGTACACGGGGAACGGAGACAGAGCACGGAGCACGGGATAAAGGAGAAGACACGGAACGGGAGTTGGGATCGCACGGGGAGTTTATTGTTGTTTGGATTGTCACCACTGTAAATAAACGCACTGCCTTCAGCGCCAAGTCCTGCATTTTGGGTCCTCATTTCTCACATCCCCACGGTCTGCCAGCCAGACCGTGAAGACGCTGACAGTTCTATGATGACCTATGAACTTATTTTTAGTGATAATGATTTGCTACAAGTGGTAGTTTCTCTTTCCAGCATAAAAAG
>NW_024582637.1:405567-442471 GCF_018398535.1 Haplochromis burtoni | reverse complement strand
GATTTTTTTTAAAAAGCACTTATTCTATTGACCAATTCTCAGAGTAATGGAAAAGTCCAATACTGACCCTTATAAGTCAGGTCTGTGCTGGGAAACAAACCAAGATAACTGAACTCTATCAAGTGTGAGGCTGAGGTGTAACTTGCTAAGTGACATTGAACCAATTATAAGTGGGGCTGTATGTATATATTTAAACCAGTATGTACAATTTTGTATAATCTACTGTTTGGATTAGAGAAAATACAAAAGAAAATCAAACTTCTGTACCCAGCTCTTGGTTTTTAAAGTCATTAACGATGTGTGCTGTACAACCATTCCACTCAGGAAAAAGAACAGTTCAAAGAAATCATTAAATGCACAATGGTGTACACCATTGATGAGTGTATGTAAACCTTTACTCCTTGCACGACATTTTATCTTTAGATGACTGCGGATTTAATAAAGAAGGTGCTTTTCATCATGTTGGCTATATGCTGTTTGTTGTGGACAACAAAATCCCAAAGATGAGTATAAGTTTTATATGTACGAATGTTTCACGTGCAAACACTGCTTCGGCTTTCCTTTGTAAACAGGCAAATAAACGGCCCACCCCTGGGTCCTACTGCTTGGGCCTCTCTTTCGCGCATGTCAAGCCACACGTGCATCTCCTGCGTGTTGTGTCGGTCGTTGTTGTGTACCCTTGCGAATTGTGTCATTTGTACACAACTATATTTGGATAAAACTCCGTGGAGGGTTAGAAACGGTCTCTAAATGGGAGGTCTTCAAAAGAAAAAGGTTGGTGTGGGTGTTCGCGTAATGTCGGGCGTTTTATTAACAAAAATCTGACTATCCCGTTAGCTAACAGCTAGCTGAAGTTTGTTTTTCTCAAACAGTAGATTCTTCTGGACGCGGATGAGCTTATGTGCCTTGTTAACACATACCGTTTGAGTTGAATATGAGCATCTTCCTATGTTTTTCAGTTTGAGAGGGGCTCTGCCACCAACTACATCACAAGAAACAGAGCTCGAAAGAAGTTGCAGCTCAGCCTCCCAGATTTCAGGTAACGTTGCAGTTAGCAATTGTACACGTGTGTGTGTGTGTGTGTGTGTGTGTGTGTGTTTTAAATCACGATTTAGTCATACCCCGCCGGCACTGTATTAGTTTCTCGTTATTGCATAGTAACGCTAACGCTTTCTGGGTGAGAAAAGGTGCGAGGGCCGATTTATGACGCAAAGTCTTTAAAACTCAGTGAGTGAGTTTATTTTATTTTATTTTTTTTTGGGGGGGGGGGGGGGGTGCTGTGAAACTCATGCGTTTGTATTGAACAAGGTAGACAATTGTGCAGGGTCAAAGAAAAGTGCATTTCTTTTCAGCTCCTGGCTTTTGAGGTCACAACCGTAGTCTAGTCCCTAGCATCCTCCTTTCACATCAACGCTCTGCATGTCCTTCACTACATCCATGAATCTTCTCTGTGGTCTCCTCTTTTCCACCTGCCAGGCAGCTCCTTCATCAACATCCTTTGTCCAGTAATTATCCACTGTTTCTCCTCTACACGTTCAAACCATCCCAGCCTCGTTTCTATTTCTAACTTTGTCTCTTCTCAATCTTAGCTGTCCCTTTTGATGTACTCAATTCTTACATTCCTACTGTAAATTTGAAAGTCTCAGCATCTACAGCTCTACCAGCTTGGCCTCCCATCCAAATTATACTTCACAGCACGTCTCACTACCATCTTGCAATACTTAGCTGTCATTCTTGCTGCTATCCTTCTGCCACAAATCACCCCTGACTCTCATTTCCATCTTTTCCACCCTCCCTGAACTCTCTTCTTCACTTCTCTTGTGCACTGTTGCTTTGGATGGTTGACCCCAGCATTAAAACTCATCCTCTTTCACTGCGTCTGCTCCTA
Organism: Haplochromis burtoni; assembly: GCF_018398535.1. Lineage (NCBI taxonomy): Eukaryota > Metazoa > Chordata > Actinopteri > Cichliformes > Cichlidae > Haplochromis > Haplochromis burtoni. The sequence continues at coordinate 440,583 of NW_024582637.1, read as the reverse complement.
GTTAGTGAAATGCAAAAAGTATTAATGCAGCCTCGAAAGTGAAGCAAAATTTAATTAGCACATCAGTAAAAACATTACCATCAACAAGAAAGAATGTATTGACGCTAAAGTTAGTGAGACAAAGTTATGTTAGTAGTTGGTAATGAATCTGCACATAGTTATATTCTCTATGATCAACACTATATCCATAAATCACATCTGACATATAATGTGCATAAATTAATTTAACAAGTAATTCTGAGGTGTCTTACATCTTCAGTGAATGTGATCAGAATATTTAGCAGTGGTTGGTAATTTCAAAATAAATCCATGGTTCTGAAAGTGTTACTCTCCATGCCAATATTACTTTTTGCAATTCAAATGTAACAATATTTAAATTTTCAAAAATGGACCAGTCAACTATTATTTTTTTTTCCCCCTAAATAATTGTGTAATATGTTGTATATATATATATATTTATATAATATATATTATATATATATATTATAATATATATATTTAATATATATAAATAATTATATATGATATATAATTATATAATATATATATATTCTTTTTTTTTTAAATTTTTATTTATTTATTTTTTTTTAAACACCATCATAGCAACTTACTTTTCTCCAAATTTGTTCCAAATCTCGATTTCCAGCCTTTCTCAGAAAGGAGCCTTGTTGCAGACAAATAATTTCTCTTCTCTGATTTTCAGGCGACTTTGCATTCTCAAAGGCATATACCCTCATGAGCCAAAACACAAGAAGAAGGTGAACAAGGGATCTACAGCCCCAAGGACCTTCTACCTGCTCAAAGACATTCGCTTTCTGCTCCATGAGCCAATTGTTGGAAAGTTCAGAGAGTACAAGGTATATTACATAAGAAACCAGTACCTTAGTGTTCTTTACCTCTATAAAAAGGATATTTAAATCACTTTGCTTGAATCAGTTTTTCCTCATCATGTCTTTGGTTTATCGTTTGATTTCAATTTGGTTGACAATCTTTTTGGTACCTGTGTTATTTTCAACATTTATTTTTGTCTTGTAGATATTTGTGCGTAAGCTTAAGAAGGCTTATGGAAAAACAGAGTGGTCTGCAGTGGAAAGAGTGAGAGAGAACAAGCCGACCTATAAATTGGATCACATCATCAAAGAAAGGTGGGGTGGTTATTCTTCACACTGAACATAAGAGGGCATAGTTGATCTCTTTTTCTTTTTTTTCCTCTGCCACTATATGTATTAAATTGAAATTGTAGGGTAACAGTAGAACAGTCTTTAGAAGTCTGTCAGTTTTTTTTTTTTTTTTTTACTGCTTTTAATATGCAAGTTATCTTTGTTTTTTATTTTTATTTCAAAGCTAAGATGTAAATATTGCTTGTGCTTCTTTGTTTGGCAGGTATCCAACCTTCATTGATGCCCTCCGTGATATCGACGATGCCCTCTGCATGTGCTTCCTCTTCTCCACTTTTGCTCGAACAGGAAAATGTCATGTGCAGACAATCCAGCTGTGCAGACGCCTCACTGTGGAGTGGATGAACTATGTGATCGCATCACGTTCTCTCCGAAAGGTGCAAGTTCACCAGCCTGTTATTGATCTGACTCTGTGAGAGTTGGTTGACCTGTGTTCTGTAATGTGCTAAACGTTTCTGTTTTGATAGGTTTTCCTCTCCATCAAGGGAATATATTATCAGGCTGAGGTGATGGGACAGCTCATTACATGGGTGGTGCCATATCAGTTCTCCCATGATGTAAGTGCAGTTTGGCAAATTGCAGTCAACAGGGACAGTGCTAATAATAAACAGTCACTTTATTACTGTTGGGTTATAATGTAGGTTGCCAGGCCAACATTGGAAATAAAAAATTGTCCTTAATGTCTTGCCTGCTCATTAAGAATCAGAAAATGTGTGGCATTTATGAACAAGAAAACTGACTTTGCTGATGGCTTTAACTTGTGAGCAGCCTGTCTGTTGTAAAATTAGAATATACTAAAAATTATGTTGGAAGTGACTCTGATTGAACTCACACTTATAAATGTATCACTGAAATTTGGTCAAACTAATATTTGTTTCTCTTTCAGCACCCCGTTGATGTTGATTACAGAGTAATGGCAACATTCACAGAGTTGTACACCACTCTGCTGGGCTTTGTCAGTTTCAGGCTCTACAGTTCCCTCAACTTGGTCTACCCACCAAAGGTATCGTGGACTGTAATATAAAAAAGGATTTATGATAAATTGATCATATGTAACCAGACCTGTCCTCAGTTAATATTGCCTCTCATTTTGCAGCTGGACAGTAATGGAGAGTCAGAGCCTAAGGAAGAGAGTGAGGATGACTATGCCATGAATTCAGAAAGTTACTTAGAGGTGAGTCACTTTGTTTTAAACAGTGTAAAAGACCTCTGATGTCTTTTGTTTGTGGTGCTCATTACATTGAAAGGAGGCTTGTTGGTTATCCAGAGTGACAGAATAAATTCACTTAAACCATCCAGCATAAAGCAGCGTTGGAGTTTTGTTAAAACTATATCACCACTTCAGTGGCAGAGAGAACTCGGTCACACAACTTCTCCAGGAAGGATAGCAAAAGCGTTGTTGATGCTTTTTGGGGAAAAAAAACATGTCCCAGGTGACCTCTAAAACAAGCTTTTAAAGCACAGGGTACGTTGTTTTCCTGGCTTCACCAATCTGTAAAGACAATGCATTCTGTTATTCAAGCAGGAGTCGTCTTTATTTTCCCTCAGCTTTACTGAGACATAAAACTGGGATATGTGCTAATGTGCATTTATAAAGTTTAGACTTGTGCTCTGCTGAATATGATCCATATTCCTTACTAGGTTATATCCAGTGGGGTTGTCAGGGGGAGCTCTTTATTGAATAGTTCGCTGTACTACACAGTGCTTCATAGGTTCAATAACCCCCTACATGAACTCACCCACTCAGTCGGCCAATGCATTTACACTGTAGCATTAACAGGAACAGTTAAGAGTCACGCAACAATAACAGATGTAAATAACACAAGTTTCCTTGCTTAAACGGCAACACATGTTCCCAAGGCATGATTGGAGATAACTAGTCACTCCCAACACGCCATGATACCATGTTCTGATTGAGGGATTAAATTAAAACGTACAGCTCTGCTATCACTTCTGACATAAACAAAGACAAAACTAAACAGCAGTGGCTTTGTAGGGTTGCTGAAGTTGGGCTAGCTGTAGGACTGGGCGCTATATAGAGTTTTTTTGTTTTTGTTTTTTTTAAATATCGATATATTTTTATACGAGATAAGATGTGACAATATCCTTTATATCGATATAGTCTATGTTACGTTATAATTATACTTGTGGAGCCACAGGTTTGCGTCTCTTGCGTCCACTTTTGTCTCTACGCAACGTTACTCGGCCTTGCTTCTCTCCTTCACTGAACACAACTCCCCCTCCCCCATCGCTTCACCTGCAGGCACCAACAAGATGGACACGGCAAATCTCCGTTAACGAGTTACCGCGCATCGCCCCGCACGTGGGGCTGGACGGCGTCAACGTGTTAGCGAGCTAACCGTGCTAACGAGCTAATCATGCTAACGAGCTAATCATGCTAACGCCTAAAATCCTTTCATTTTCTCAAAAGTTGACAGCACGCTGTGTATGAATTCTGTGCTTGATGACTGCAAACCGATTTTATGTGTTACACAGCGCTCAGCAATCTGTCAAAAAATGTTTTAATATGACTTTGCTAAGCTACGGAGCTGCACCGCTTGATGGATTGTCGGAGCATTACGGCTACCGTAGTCTGGAGCCTCGCGGAGTGATACGTACTGTGCTTCAAATGTATATATCCTGGTGGTCCGAAAATGCTAACTCCTGTTAAGACCGGGATGTGGGGTTGTACATTTCCGGTAGCTTTACTTTGCGGTCAATCGCTACTGCGAAGATATACTCCAAAATCATGTCCAAAACTCGAAAACGGAAAGATCGCGTTAAGTTACAAAGAGCAGAAGGTGGGAACACTCACCACTGTTGTGTCATAAAAAATCTAATGATCAATTTTGACGTTTAAAGAGTTTAGATCGATCAGTTGTTTACATCACTCAACACAAGCAGAACTGCATTACTGCAGCAGAAGACACATCGTCCACATTCAGAAGCACATCTCTGTATAGTGACTGGTCTTATGATTTAAACAGGCAAATGTTCAGCATTCAAACTACAGGTGAAGAATAGTCAAACCAGATGTTTCCCCCGTTATGTCGATATCAGCTAGTCAAGTAACTACGCTATAACGCGGTTCACCTTTCACCTCGCTGTTTCGATTTTTTAGTGCAAGTTTGCATGCTTTTTTTTTTTTACGTCACATTGTGTCCTGCGTCCTGATCGCTGCAGACGATCTCCTCCGTGACGTCTCTCCTGTACAGTACAGAATCGCTGCATCGATCGCTAGCAGTGTGACTCTGAAGTGCAGTACTGTATGTCCACGAAACGTTTTGCACCGTCAAAAAATAAAATTGGCTACTTGATTTCACCTATCGCTGGTTATTTTTAGAACATAACACCCGCGATAAACGAGGGACAGCTGAGAAATATAACATTTGAATCCTCTCTTTGCTCTGAGGCGCGGGGAAAAAATATCGACAAGTCGATGAACATCATTTACAGATATATTGGGTAAATGCCCAAGACATCTATAGAAATGTAAATCGCCGCTTGATTCATTCATTTGCTTAACTTGTTTTGGACCGTAAACAAGGCGCAATAGGACACCGGAAACAAGCTCCCACACAGGAGTTTCCGCACCGGAAGTAGCATATGTTAACGTGCACATAGTCTATTACCATATTGTGTGTATAAGGACCATAAATGGCACGAAGCGGATTTCAAACTCCAGGCTGTCAGTCACGCAGTAGAAGTTGGAACAGAGCAGCTGTGAAATCTGTCTCTTTGTTATTATGCTCAGCATCTTTTAGTTTACATTTTGACTGCACAATTGTGAGCTTTTTGTTATGCACAAAAACAACATTGTTTTCTTTTATTTATGGAGCATTATTATTTAATAAATGCTATAATTTATTTTTGAGTAATTTTTCATGTACATCTACGCTGTATGTTAATAAAAGTGCCTGTGTGACATCTGGGACACAGCTTTGACTAAGAACTCTCTTTTTGTTCTTACTTTATGGCTTTAAAAAAATATATCGAGATATATATCTTATATCGCCATCCAGCTAAAAAATATCGAGATATGAATTTTGGGTCATATCGCCCAGCCCTAGCTTCACTGGTATATAATGATGTACTATGTGGTGGCCAGCTACACAGCTATGGTTAGCATAATATAAAAACAGTGAAGCTGGAGGATGAATGCTAACATTTTCCCACTCGCTACAAGCTAACGTGAGGGTTCCTGATGGTTAGGGACAAATGTAACCGCACGGCAGGATGCTGTAAACCAGGGGTCCCCAATCCCAGTCCGTGAGGGCCAGTGTCCCTGCAGGTTTTAGATCTCACCCTGGGTCAACACACCTGAATCACATGATTAGTTCATTACCAGGCTTCTGGAGAACTTCAAGACATGTTGAGAAGGTAATTTATCCATTTAAATCAGCTGTGTTGGATCAAGGACGCATGTCCTTCAGGGACACCGGTCCTCGTTGACTGGGATTGGGGACCCCTGCTGTAAACGGACCAAACTTCAGTCAGGAGAACAACTGCGATAATCCATCCACAATGCGAGGTTAGTCATTAATATATTGCTGCATGGGCTGGGGTGTAGTTACATCGTAAGGTTATAAAAACTGGGCTTTAAAATGACTAGTGGTAATAAAAACCGAGACAGGCGGACAGTGATCACTGACTTTTTTAGGGGCTTGTTCAAATGAAATAGAATAAAATACAAAGCAGTAAAACATGTTAAAAACCCAACAGCCTTAATACACGCAGAGTACCCAGAAGCAGGGTTCATGCGGCATCACTTAAAGATTGGATATCCTACCTGCTGTGAATGTTTTAATGCAGTATAGTTGTTGTTATTATTATCACTTGTCACATTCTGTTTCTGACAGTTAAAATAAATAACATTCATATAAGAAATAAAATTGTTTCGTGTAAACTGTATATGGTGTTCAGTAGGCCTATACTATTGTACTTTAATGTCGGTCATAGGGGTGGTACTTCAAGAGCCATATATTTTATGAGGTGGTACTCGTTGTGAAAAGTTTGAGAAACACTGCGTTACGCCTGGGTTGGACCTCCTTTTTGCTTCAGAGTTGCCTGAATTTTTTATGCCATAGATTCAACAAGTTGGGGGAAACATTCCTCAGAGATTTTAGTGCATTTGTCTGCTGCTCAGCCCTGGTGCAAATCTCCCTATCCACCACATCCCAGTGGAGCTCTATTGGATTGAGATCTGCTGACTTCTATAAGCTATTTAAGTGCATTGAACTCATGGTCATGCTCAGGTTGAAAACGGTTTTAGATGATCTGAGCTTTGTTTCATGGTGTGTTATCCTGGTGGAAGCAAACATCAGAAGATTGTTACGCTGGTCGTAAAGGGATGAGCATGGTCAGCAGCAATACTCGGGTCGGTTGTGGGGTTTAAATGATGACCAGTTAAGGGGCCCACATTATTATTTCGCCACTGAGCTATTGATACAAAGAAGCATGGAGCCATGCTTTCATGTTGTTTACACAAAATTGATGTGATGCTCTTCTGCCATGGTTGTAATAAGTGGTTATTCAAGTTTCTGTTGCCTTGACATCACCAGCCTGGCCAGAAAGAAAGGTTGCTGCCATGTGATTGGCAGATTAGGTATTTGCATAAATAAACAGTTGAACAGGTGTCTGTAATAAAGCAACTTGTAAGTGTATTAATTTAACTTACACATACAGTACACTTAACATGAGGTCTTGCCCTATATCAGGGCTGCCCAATCTCAGTCCTCGAGAGCTACTATCCTGCAGCTTTTAGATGCATCCCTACTCCAACACAGCTGAATCAAATGAATGGCTTGTTATCAGCCTTTGCCAAACACGATGGCATGCTGAAGAGGTAATCAAACCATTTGATTCAGCTGTGTTGGAGTAGGGATGCATATAAAAGCTGCAGGACGGTAGCTCTCGAGGACCGGGATTGGGCACCCCTGCCCTATATCATTTCAGACACTTTAATTAGAGCTCAACATGTAGTCTACCTAAAAGCATTCAGTATGCTAATAGAGAAATTGTGTAAACTCATGTTTTTAAAGAAACAAGCCTCATGCTTAAATTAAACTGTTGACTAAACTAACTAAATCTATTAAGTACGCACACATTGAGGTGTAAATGCTAACACTTGTGCTTACCTTGTTTTTGATTTTGTAGAAACTGTCAGCTCTGAGTGCCAGTCTGGCACGCGTGGTTTCTTCTGCAGATGAGGAGGAGGCTCAACTGGACCAGTTTCCCAGTGAAGGGGTAAGAAAGCTAACTTGCAAAACACGATACATCACATGTATCTTTTGATTTACTCAGGCAAGGCATAACTATTTGTTATTGAGAAATATAATCAAAACACACAGATCACCACTTCATGCATAATGCCTCTTATAAATCTATGGACGTGTGCGCGATACTCTGGTGTCATGGTAAATGGCTCGGGTAAAGTTTGTAGCATGCGTGCTCGTTAGTTTTGTCTGCTTCCACTTGTCTTTGCACTAGGATGATGTCGGTGTAAATGTGCAGTCATATTCGTTGTGTCCCCACTAGTGCTGTCAGCGTTAATCTCGTTGAAATGACATTAACGCCATAATGCGGCAAATCTCCGTTAACGACTTACCGTGGGGCTGGACGGCGTTAACAAGCTAACTGCGCTAACGCAGTAGTTCCCACCAATGTAATTGAGCATGTACATGCCTATGCTTACAGGTACTTTTCAACATTATGTTTATTAAAGTTTTACATATATACATATATAAAGTACATACACAAACAAATTTACACAATAAACGAAACACAAGGTACATTCAATGAAAGCACTTGAGTCCATGAGACCTCTGACAGATTTTAAAGAATAATTTTCAGATTGCAGCATATGGTTGTGGTCCTGTACAGGGAATAGCTAGGCTGTCCCTGTCTCACACAGTAAACCAGATAGATCTTTATTCCCAATATACTGGATGTAGCGCCCCCAAATTTTCTGGAAAATTTCTTGTTTATCTTTTAGAGTATATGTAATTTTCTCTAATGGTAAACATAAAGACAATTCTTTGAACCAATGTGAAATACTTGGTTTGCCAAGACTCCTCCACGTTAGAGCTATCACTCTCTTTGCTTGTAGTATTCCCATGTTTATGAAGATTTTTTCAAAATGATCTATGTTACACCCTACAGGATATAATCCCAGTAGGAAAAGTTTGGGATCCATCACAAGTTTAATTGACAAAATCTCCTTTATCATTGCTCCAACCTCTTCCCAAAACTCCTTTATTTTTGGACATGACCATAAACAGTGGAGCAATGTGCCCTTATCTTCTTCACATCTATTACAGATATCAGGAATCTGCATATTAAATTTGTTAAGTTTTTCTGGTGTTATGTACACTCTCATCAACCAATTAAATTGTAGCAATTTTAGACGTGTGTTCCCTGTCTGTGTTTGGGCTAGCTTACATGCTCTACTCCATTGTTCCACTGTCAAGTCCTCCTGTAAGTCATACCTCCAAGCTTCAAGCTTAGTAGCAGATGAATCAGGAGAGGATGTCATCATCAAGTTGTATAATTCAGATATCATCCCTCTACCAGTGGGGTTTTTGGTTAGGATTTTCTCTAATGTGGACAGCGGGGGAATATGTGTAAAATCATTATGATAAGACCTGATAAAACTCCTAAACTGTAGGTATTTGAAAAAGTGCTTTCGGGGAATATTAAATTTAGAGATTAGTTGTTCAAAACTTAAAAGTCTTCCATCACCCCCGAAAGCATCCTTCACCAGTCCCAGCCCCGAGTCTGCCCACATTTTAAAACCACCGTCCGCCCTACCCGGGGCAAAATAATTGTTGCCCCAAATCGGGCTAAAAACGGAGAGGGGAGATTTTACGTTTAAATATCTTTGAGTGACATGTAAGATATAAATCATGTTTTTAACTATAGGATTAAGCGTAATGTCTTTGAGTTTATTATATTTATCAGAGTATACATATGTAGGAAGTGGAAGCCTAAGAGAGAGAGACTCAATAGTTCTCCATGCGGGGGGCTTTTCTGCAGCATAATAGAACATTATAGTTCTTAACTGGGCTGCCCAGTAATACCAAACCATGTTAGGACATTGCAGCCCTCCTGCATCAAAGGGCAAGTACAAAAGTGATAAGCGAAGTCTGGGACGCTTGTTATTCCATAAAAACTGATTAAACAGTTTTCTTATTTTAAGGAAAAAGTCTGAGGGGGGTGGCAAGGGGATATTCTGAAACAGATACAGAAGCTTAGGGAGCACGTTCATCTTTAGTATATTTATTCTACCAATCAGTGAAATTTGGAGACTCGACCATCTCTCCACTGATTTGGATATGTCAGTCATAATTGGACTATAATTATGGTTCACCACCTCTTCCAATTTTGGGACAATCTGAATACCTAGATAAGTAAACTGATTCACATTTCTAAAATGGCAGGTGTATTTAGGTGGATTCATCCTTTCTTCTGAGTTCAAAAGCATTATAGAAGATTTTGATTTATTGATTTTATAACCAGAAATATGTCCAAATTTTCCAATTAGGTCTAAAATGGCTGGAATAGATTTTCCCAGATTTTTAAGAAAGAGGATCACATCGTCAGCATAAAGAGCTATTCGATGGTCGAGCCCTCCGATCTCTATACCCGTGATCACACAGTGTTCTCTTACAGCAATAGCAAGTGGTTCAATTGCAATTACAAATAAAAGGGGGGATAGGGGGCAACCTTGTCTACAACCTCTTCCAATCTCAACTGGTTTTGAGATAACATTATTGGTAATTATTTCTGCATATGGGTTATTATATAGAAGCCTGACCCAGTTACAGAATCCCACTCCCAAACCAAAGCGACCAAGAACCTCAAGCAAATAGGGCCATTCCACCCTATCGAAAGCCTTCTCGGCATCTAGTGCCAAGAAAGCTGTATCTGAAGACCCCCCTTGCTCGTGTAAAATATTTAACACTCGTCGAACATTGTGGAATCCCTGACGCCCAACCATGAACCCATTTTGATCTTCCTTGATGATGTCTGGCAAAAGGCCCTCCAGTCTCTTTGCTAGAATTTTACAGAGTATCTTTAAATCTGAGTTTAAGAGGCTAATTGGCCGCAGGTTTTCACATTTATCATTCGATTTTCCAGGTTTAGGAAGAAGTGTAATTAAGGCCCCTCTCAGAGTGGGTGGGAGTATCCCCTTTTGAGCAGATTCAGAAAACATTTCCAAAAGGGGTGCCTTTAATTTGGATACAAACTTTTTATAGATATCAATTGGCAGACCGTCTGGCCCTGCAGCCTTTCCAGAATTCATACTCATTATTGCCTCTGAGATTTCGTCCAGAGTCAATTTAGCCCCCAGTCTCAAGGATTCCTCTTCTTCTATTCTGGGGATATTCATATTGTCAAGAAAAGAGAAAAAATTGGGGTCTGGTTCACCTGGGTTTAAGTCAGAACTGTATAACCTTTCATAATAGGCCTTGAAAGAGTCACTTATTGCAGCAGGGTCAGAGATCGTTTCCCCTTTATCATTTTTAAGTGCAGTGATTGATCTTTCCAATTGGAATTGTTTTATACGCCAAGCCAGAATTTTACCTGATTTCTCCCCTTGATCAAAAACGGACTGCTTAAGTTTTAATAAGTTAGCTGTAGCTTTTGAAGCTGAGATTTCATTATATTGGGTTCTTAATAACAGCAAACTTTGGTGCAGCTTGGGACAGGGGTTCTTAAAGTACATATCCTCAGTAGCTTTAATTTGCGATTCCAATAATTTCAGCTTTTGTCTGGCCTTCTTAGATTTTGAGCTTGTGAAGCTAATTATTTGGCCTCTAATGAAGGCTTTGAATGCTTCCCATCTAATACACGGAGATGTTTCAGAAGTATTGAGCTCAAAGTAATCAGTAATTTGTTTGTCAAGGTACGCCAGTAGGTCTTTGTCCTTTATCCATTCTTGCTGAAATTTCCATTTTGGGGGATCTCGTACTAGCCCTGGATCCAAATAGACCAGACTGGCTGGGGCATGGTCTGAGATAAGGACACTGCCATAATCACAACCGTTCACTTTATAGGACAGACTTGCTGAGATTAAAAAGTAGTCTATTCGTGAGTATGATTTATGTGTGCTTGAATAACATGAATATGTCGATACACCAGGATTCCTGTCTCTCCATATATCCATAAGATTTAATTCCTTAGCAAACTGAAGAATGGTTTCCCTACTCTGGCTATGAGATTTGTCTAAATGTGATGATTTATCTATACTTGGGTTCAGAGTGCAATTGAAGTCTCCCGCTAAAATATATTGACCACTAAGTGCTGACAGCGTGCAGAACAGGTTATTAAAAAAAGATGGTTCATCCTTATTTGGGGCATAAATATTAACTAAAATCAGAGGTTCTGTATAGAGAGTACCCTGAACAATCAAATACCTTCCCATCCTATCTGCAATCACCTTACAAACATTAAAGGGGACGGACTTGTGTATTAGAGTCAAAACCCCTCTCGCTTGGGAGTTAAATGGTGCTGAAAATACCTCTCCCTGCCATCTCCGCTTAATCTTTAAGTCCTCTTTTCCAGTAAGATGAGTCTCTTGGAGAAAAATTATTTTGGAATGCATATCTTTTAACCTTCTCATCACTTGTTTAACTTTTTTAAGTTTTTGCAGCCCTCTACAGTTCCACGATGTCATCTTAATTTCTAAAACATTGGACATAGCTGCAATTTTCAGATGATCTTCTCATGCTAGTATATAGAAGTGTACCTTTAAACAACCAAAACAATGCAGACAACACAGATGCTTCTAACTGCATCAACCATTGAACACAACCCCTCTGACCTAAGGGCCAGTTTCCCCTTCTCCTTACTACACACTCCGGTAATGCTAATGACCAGTCCACAGTTATTGAGGAATGATCCAACATTATTGATATTGACTTATCCTAAACTTAAACACTCCCTCCATTGTTAGCTTTTACATACAAATAATAATTGCTTTGCCAGGAATTTATTGCTATCCCAAATATACTCATGTAAATAAATTAAATGTTAGGGGTCTACTGTGCTTTAACTCTATTTAAATGTAACTATAACTCAGAGAGTCCTCCTGGAAAACAAAAAGTAATCGATCCCCCCCCCAAAAAAAAAAGAAAGAAAAGAAAAAAAAAGGGGGGGGTATACTCACAATGCAGGTAATCACCAGCGTCTTTAACCCCCGTACAGATATAACGGAGGCATGTACAGATGTTCAGTGTGAATATATTTCAATGATCAGTTCACAGTAGCCCCAGGAATTAGCTGCCAAGCAAAACGTTCAATTATTTTACCAACTCTATCCGTATCGCTATTCATCCCGCTCTGCTTGGATCCGCGTAACAAAAGTCTCTGCGTCCTCCGGTTTGCCAAAAGTCAGTGTTTTATCCTTGTAGGTCACCAGGAGCCTGGCGGGGAGAAGCATCCCGTGTCTTATCCCCATGCTGCGGAGCTGTCGTCTCACGGAGTCGAACTCTTTCTGCATCTTATGTATGCCGGCTGCCATGTCCGGGTAGAAACGCACCGGTTTGTCCTCGTAGAGTATTTGCTTTTTGATTTTGGTCGCTTTCAGCACCATTGCCTTATCCCTATCGCTCAGGAATTTCATGATCAGTGTTCTTGGGGGGGCGTTTGGGTCGTTTCTCGGGCCGATTCGATGCGCCCTTTCCAGGAATGGCTTTGATTTCAGCAGAGGGATGTCCAGCGTCTCCGGGATCCAGGTTTCCAGAAATGCGCAAGCATCCGTTCCCTCCACCTTCTCCGGTAAATTCACCAGTCTCAGGTTAGCCCTCCTGGCCCTTGTTTCCAAGTCCATTACTTTGTCCTCCATATCTCTGGTTTTCTTTTCGAGACTCTGGACTTTTCTCTGAAGGCTATCGACCGTGTCCTCAGTGTCGGAAATGCGTGTCTCGACATTTACAATACGCTCCTTACACTCTCCGACCTCGTTTCTCACTCCCTCAATTGCAGCCATTATTCCGTCAAACCTGTTGGAGAAGTCGGTTTTCAAGTCTTTGATAGCTTCAAGAATCGGAGCGTGACTTGGTCCTTCCTCTTCAGCGCTAATTGACTCTTCCGACATGGCGCTAGCTTTAGCTTTTCCACTTTGTTTAGTTGGTCCGAAATCAATTTTAGGTTGTGAGGGTTTACCACGACCCCTGCCCGATTTACCTGGTGCAGACGACATAAAAGAGTCCTAAGCGTGGATACCGTTAGAGTTTAACTTCAAAAGTTGATATTATGTTAGGTGTCTTGGCAAAGATTCACGGAGGAGGGAAGTGTGCGTCTAGCTAACGCGCCGCCATTTTAGGGTCCTGCTACAGTACTTTAGTATGTTAACTTACAGAAATAGTAGTAGTGTTAGGGCTGGGCGATATGACCCAAAATTCATATCTCGATATTTTTTAGCTGGATGGCGATATAAGATATATATCTCGATTTTTTTTTTTAAAGCCATAAGTTAAGAACAAAAAGAGAGTTCTTAGTCACACTGTGTCCCAGATGTCACACGGGCACTTTTATTTACATACAGCGTAGATGTACATGAAGAAATTACTCAAAAATAAATTATCAGCATTTATTAAATAATCATGGTCCATAAATAAAAGAAAACAATGTTGTTTTTGTGCATAACAAAAAGCTCACAATTGTGCAGTCAAAATGTAAACTAATAGACGCTGAGCATAATAACAAAGAGACAGATTTCACAGCTGCACCACGTCTCTGAACAGGTGCCATTTGTGGTCCTTATACACACACAGTACGTATCACTCCGCGAGGCTCCTCCTCGGTAGCCGTAATCCTCCGACAATCCATCAAGCGGTGCAGCTCCGTAGCTTAGCAAAGTCATATTAAAACATTTTTTGACAGATTGCTGAGCGCTGTGTACCACATAAAATCGGTTCGCGGTCAGTAAGCACAACCAGAATTCATACATAAGGCGCACTGTCGATTTTTGAGAAAATGAAAGGATTTTAGGCCGTGCAGCCCCTCCGGGCTGCATGTCGTTAGCGCGGTTAGCTCGTTAGCGCGGTTAGCTCGCTAACACGTTGACGCCGCTAGGGTTGCCAACCGTCCCTTAAAATACGGAATCGTCCCGTATTTAGAAACAAAAGTACACGTCCCGTATTGAGCTAATAAGGGACGCACTTTGTCCCGTAATACAGTGAGAATCAAAAGTAGTCTATAAATGTTTAATGGAATTAACGACTTTGTTTGAAAACATAATTCCCAGCCCCTCTCCTGCTTTGTGACCAATGAGCTGACAGCACACTTATGACAATTCGAGTATGACAATTCAGATTACCGCTCATCTCATTGGTCGAGGAAAGGTCGCTTACGGAGAAAATACCGGAAGACAACAGATGACCACAACAAGAAGCATGGCCAACAGGGAAACAAACGCCGACACTGCGGTGCAAGTCTCGGACGACAGTACACCTAAAGCTGGGCGCACACTGTGCGATTTTTTCAGTCGCGTTATTCAGCTCCTGCTCAAACTGCACGATTGACTCGCAGGGGTTAGAAGTTGGCTAGGTCACGATGCAGGTCTCACACTATACCGCCCGATGCTCTGATGCGACCTGAGTGCTCACACTGTGCGTCCATAAAATGAAGGTTATAACAGAAAATCTGTCGCTCGCTCTCTCTGTCTTTCACTCACACAGACACACCACCACCATCAACTTTGCTAAATTGCTAATGAAAAACATTGATCAGGCAGCTGTGATTGAGCAGCATGTAAATCCAACTATTTTCACGGTTGTTGTGGTCGTGATAATTTTGTGAGGCCACATGGAAAAGGCTCGGATGAGCTTTCCAAAGTTCTACAAGTTGTGCCTCCATCGCTTGTGTCCAGATCACACGCTGCACAGCCGTGCTGCTCCGTCTTTTTCACCGACGTTTACGTGTTTGCGCGCGAGCAGTGTGAGCGGCTCACGAGCGATTGATGATCGGGAGCTGGTCGTGAGGTGTTAATCACTTCTCGTTACCCCACGTATACTACACGACGCACGATGAAGGCCAAAATCGGTCCGATCACTCAAAAATCGTCTCAAAATGGGCCTAAAACCGCACAGTGTCTGCCCAGCATAATGTTTGTTCCCCTCAGAGAAAGGGAAGAATGGGAAAAGGAAAACACCTGGCTGGAAAAAGTTAATATGGGCATGTGCAGTGAATATCAGCGCTATGTGGCCAGAAGTGTGATAATATAACTTATTTTGTGTAATAAACAACTGCAAGGATAGATGATTACAACAAATAGATGACTAATACATAAAAGTAATACATAGATGAATAATGATGATGAGTTAAGATGCGTAATCATGGGAACAAGGGGTTTACAAACAGGAGCAGCTGATTAGCATTAGAAAAGCTGAAATAATACCTCAGCTGAAGCCAATTGTACTAAATGCACTAAATGTGCACTGTTACAAGAATATTTTTCTTTCTATTGTTTTCTATTATTTTAAGTTAAGCAGGACAGAGTTCTTTTAAAGAAAGATTTACTTATATTCTCAAAAGTTAAGCATGACAGGCTTCTGTTTAAGAAAGAGACCTGTTTTATTGTGTTAATGTTGTCATTGTGAGCTAAAAATAAATGGCTAAATGATCATTTGTTTCAAATGCTTTCATATCACAAAGAATACACATCTGCTTAAATCAAATTCAAGTCAAATGGTTAAAAAAATAATTTCACACACAAAAAAAGAGCTAGAAAATTCACCACACTGGGAAGGGTGAAGACAACTGGGTCGCCCGGCCCTGGCCACGAGGTGTCCCTTATTTATTTTTCAGGGAGTTGGCAACCCTACGCCGTCCAGCCCCACGCACGGGGCGATCCGCGGTAACTCGCTAACGGAGATTTTCCGCTTTCATCTTGTCATTGCCTGCAGGTGAAGCTATGGGGGAGGGGGAGGCCGAGTAACGTTGCGTAGAGACAAAAGTGGACGAAAGAGAGGCAAACCTGCGGCTCCACAAGTATAATTATAACGTAACATAGACTATATCGATATAAACGATATTGTCACATCTTATATCTCGTATGAAAATATATCGATATTTTTAAAAAACTCGATATATCGCCCAGCCCTAGTGTAGAGTATAGTTAAATTATTACTTGCTATTCACAACCTCTATCCATAACACATACTGTATGAGTGTAGATGAACTCAGCTATATGAATAAAATAATATATAATAATAATAATAATAATAATAAGGATTGGATTTATATAGCGCTTTTCAAGGCACCCAAAGCGCTTTACAATACCACTATTCATTCACTCTCACATTCATACACTGGTGGAGGCAGCTACAGTTGTAGCCACAGCTGCCCTGGGGCAGACTGACAGAAGCGAGGCTGCCATATCGCGCCATCGGCCCCTCTGGCCAACACCAGTAGGCAAGTATTCTTCTGTTATCTGTAAATGAGCTGTAATAACACACAAATTCCCCCCCGTCCGATCATTAAAGTCTTATCTTGTCTTAGAAAATACTTTCATTCTTTCTTTTTACTCTAATTGGTCTCTAAGGTTAAACATTAATGGTTACATCATTTGATCTTTTGAAGCTGTGGTACAAGGGATTTACAGCTTTGTTTGGTTGCTACTGACGATGTGTTTCTCATCCTGGGAAGCTTGTTGTCACTGACTGATTTGAAATTAACAATTGTTTTTGTCAATTCATTCTGATTTTTTTATAATTATAGGTAGGAGTAGTAGGTAGTTCAAACTCTGCTTTAATTTATTTATTTAAATTTTCTGTTTTGTGTGTGCGTGTTTTTGGGTTTTTTGCCAAAAAGGACAGTTCTGCTTTTTTGCTTCTTTTTTTGTTTGTTGGGTTTCTTAATTTTTATTAAAAAGTTTAAGTCTTAGTAATACGTTCTCAGTTTAATAAAACAGTATTTTCATCCACTGAAACAATCAGTTGTGTAACAATTTTTCAATTACAGAGGGGGAAAAACTTTTTTGCTCAAGCATGGGCACTTAATCGGGAGAATTTTATGAATAAAAAATTAGAATAACAGATTGTATTTTTATAAAGTTTTCAAGTCAACTCACCTGAATGATCTTTCAACATTACAGCTTTCAGACTAAAGTGCTTTATTAACCCTTTAAGACCTACCATAGAGACAAGTTTGTCAGAGCTTATCTTGATATTTTTACATGCTGTAGAGCCATTTTTGGGATTGTTTCAAGTTGCTATATGTCAATACAACCGTTATAGCCCAAATTTATATAATATATATGCATTAAGTGCATAGTAACTACATAAATTGCAAAAACGTGCAATAAACTACAAAATGAAAATCATTTTGGTTTTTTTTTTTTTAACATATATTTCTAGTTTGAGAAATTTAAGAAGTTTATCCCTCAAAACTAAATACACAAGTTGCACAAAATAGTTTCGAACCACAGGAAATTTATTTTGAGGGTCTTCATAGTTTTGTTTTGTTTTTTTTGTTTTTTTTTAGATACACCAATTTTTATATACTGCTGGAAAAACGAAAATAAATATAATGCAAATTTACCCCCCAAAAAAACAGCATGTGCATCAAAATAAACTATTTCCAGCAGTGTAATTTTTGTTTGAAGCATCCCAGAAACGATACGGAAAAGTCAAACATGACTTTTAAAAATAAGGCCCTGAAGGTAAACAAAACAAAACAAAACAAAAAAAAAAACACTTCCGGGCAGGTAATGGCGGACATGCTGACGTCTATTCCAACGTAGGAAGTGTTATGAACAGCTGATCGGATCAGCAAAACGGGTTTCTGGAATATTATGTTGTTGTTGCTGCAAATGCTTTTTATTCAATTTATTTTCAAAGCTATATGTGGAAGGAAACCGTGTCATAGGACAAGCTGAATGCATAAGATGCAAGTACAACTCCTCCGGTTTCATATGCAAAAAAATGATTGCGCTAGCTTATGTGATTCGAGTTCTACAGGAATTTAAAAATGGTTGCGTAAAACGGAGCGTGCCCGCTCCGACCGGTCTTAAGGGGTTAAGGCATTAACAGATCAACTGTGGAAACTGTGGCTGATCTTATAGATATCTGGCTTCTTTTCAAACGTTTTACATGCCTGATGAGCACATATTTTTATTTAACTTTTTTGTTTGTCTATTTCTCTTCTGCTGTGCAGTTAGGTTGAAAAATGTTAGTGCTTCTGAGACATTAGCTTTACTACAAAGCAGGGAACTTCAGGACTTAATTATTACTTAGACATGAGGTATAACTTCCTGGTGTATTAATTTTACCTGAGCTTTGGAATCTTATCCGGGCGTTCCTGTGTGTTCTGAGAACGTAACAGATAAGATCTGCACATTATTAAAGCGGCCTACTAACCTGTCACTTTTCCTGGAAAGTTACACCCCCTGGTCCTTTGGGGCTTGGTGTTTTGTTTTTTTGGTTTTTTTTTAGAGACAATCTAAACCCTCTGGTTTTTCCCCAATGAGTCTCGATCACAAACATATAATCTCAGAGGAAGGAACTGTAATCCCTTGATGAGTGGTTTTCTGCTGGCTGCATGAAATTTCAAAGATGTTTGTTGGTTCATTTATGATACTGTAGCTGTAGTCTATAGTTAGAAAGTTGGTGCACGAGCAGTGATGGTATTACTCTCTAGTCGGAGTCAGTGAGGCTGTGGTAATCCTTGAGGACACCCCTTTCAAGCCAATGACACAAATTTAACTTGGAACAGATGGTATTGCTGTTATGTGGTTAGTGTTCAGGCTGACCAGAATAAAGGAACCTGTACTTCCTATTGATGAAGTACAGGTTGCACTGTTGTTCACAAAGACCAGCTCCGTCTACAAGATGCTCTAGTTCCTTTGCTTCCAGAGTGGAGCATCACACTGGGGCTTGCCCGCTGGCTAGGTTAATATTTGAAGGTGTTTCAGGGTCCCATAGACTTTATTCCTGGGTTGTCAGGAGTAAGGTCACAATGCATCCACCCTTCAAGATATAGGTGTAGTATGTTCAAGGTCTTTTGTGGGTGAATAAGCCAATTCAATTCTCCTAACCTGGAATTAGTGAGCAAACTGGCTGCAAACTTCCATGGTTGCATTTCAGAGCTGGGGGGTCCACGGGGATGCAACAAACTGCATTCCTTTAAAATCAGCTTCTGCCATCCATGATTCTACGTAGACCCAAGGGCAAGCTGTCGTAGCTTACTGCTTATCAGTGGCATCTGATTGGTGATTTTAGGATAACACAGTGCATCTCACCACTAGGACTTTGTCTGTTAGTTGTGGACCATTGAACTCCATTTGTTACTGGCACATGGCAAGCCAGGTCATCCACTCCATATGCATGCAATTAGTGCTGCCACCCATATAAATAGGCAGTGGTGCTGTGTGCCACATCTTGAGGCAAGCAAAGCCATGTCTAGGCTCTGAAGGAGCTGGTTATGGAGATGTTAATGTTTTTGCTGTCTTAAGATAGCCAGTCAGCAGAGGCATAGCAGTAGCTTGGTAATACTGCAAGCAACAAACACTACAAGCTAAGCTGGTGGAAAAAGATGCAAGAAAATCTTTAATCTTTACTTTAATCCCTAAGGAAATTATGTGATGAAGCCTGCACTAATATTCAGTTACATTTTGTATTCTTTGAGTATTATACATATGATAGAGTAGCCAAGCCAACTTTACTTTAAAGCTGGTTATCCAACATCTGAGTAGTCGTTTCTATTAGACTTCAAAGCATGTATAGTCAGTGTGATATAAATTGTCACAACACAACAGTTTCTGCTTTTACCCTTGATTATTTAATTAAATGTCACATGTTTTTATTGGTTTTAAATTGCTTTTCATATGTTAAATTTCAGTCTCCAGACAAGTCTGGGATTGGTCATCAGATGCCACCAACCACTGTTTTATATATAAGTGCATCAGCTCCAGCTGAGATAACAAAGAGTCTACTAATCACCATTGCTGACCAATTTAACACCGGTTCAGACAGTTTGTTGAACCTGACTGTGATTCTTTAGTTAAATCTGAGCAACTTAAATTCAGAGATAAGTAAATGTATTAATTGTCGACTTGTGAGTTGTACTTTTTACATAGCTTTTTTACATTTGCCTTTTGGAATTCTTTTAGGGTTGTAATCCCAATAAATCTAGCTGCACAATTCCTCTGTCATGGATCAGACACCATAATACATCAACAAGTTGGAAGTTGTTTAAAAAAAAAAAAATCATCTTTTAGTTGCTGGCTTGTTTTTAAAGCAATGACTTTAAACTTTTCTGATTTAATTGTAAATAGAAATTCCCTGAAGAATAATTAATGTTTTCCCTTTATTTCTTTGCTACAGGAGGACATGGAGAAGATGGAGGCTAGGGAAAAGGAACTGAAACAGCAAGAAGCTCAGAAGAAGCTTTTTGAGGGACTCAAGTTTTACCTCAACAGAGAAGTTCCCAGAGAGTCTCTGGCATTCGTCATCAGGTGAGCGAGAAATGCTACAGTGAAGCAAAGAAACGTCCATGGAAGCCTGAAGCTGACTTTTTCACTTTTGTGTATTTCTGTTGCCTTTCAGGTGTTTTGGAGGTCAGGTATCCTGGGACAAGTCTGTGTGCATTGGTAGCACATACGATGTGACAGATGAGACCATCACCCATCAAATTATTGACAGGCCCAGTGTTGGCAAACAGTACATCAACAGGTAGAGAAATGCTGTGCTTTTCATCATGTATGAGAAGGTTTTTTGTTTTTTTTCTTATAGAGGTATTTGATTTTGTCATAGAATTCGTAATCCTAGAGACAGGAAGTGTGTCATTCATGTACATTACCCACTTTTACAATGATACCTTAACTAATACCTTTCACTGGAATATTTCCCATCCCCCCACCCCTTGATCCTGCAGCAGAAAAAATCCTCACCAAAGAGCAAGATTGTATTCTCATTATTACATAGTAGACGCATGAAAATATGCACTTATTTGCCATCATAACAGATGATTTTCAAAACCTTTGCTTGTTTTAGATACTACATCCAACCCCAGTGGCTATACGACTGTGTCAATGCCAAAATTCTCTTGCCTGTGGAGGATTATTTCCTTGGGGTGACTCTACCCCCTCACCTGTCTCCGTTTGTGGAGGAGAAGGAAGGTGACTATGTGCCTCCAGAGAAACTGAAGATGATGGCCTTACAGCGAGGAGAAAAACCAGGTGTGGTTCAGTTATATCTCAGTGTGTATGCAGGTCACGCCCACAATTCGCTGACTTTTCCCCTCTGATCAGAGTCCTAGTTTTAAAAGCAACAAACAAAAAATACTTTCAGATCTGAATGAACAACAGATGCATAGGAGGGAAAATTATAAGATAACCATAACCTCTAACCATGGTCTCTTGTCATTATTTTGTTACATCATAAAATTATGAGTATTGTACATAATCGAGTAGTTAAGCCAACTTTATTTATAAAGAACAACCACTGAGCAAAGGGTTGGACGTAGGAAGAAAAACACACTTGAATAAAACTTTTTTTTTTAAAGAGGCCTGTTTAATGTGAAATGGCAGCAAATTCCACTATTTGGGAGCTACTACACCAAAGTCCTGTCCCCTGTGAGCCTGCACTGTGTCCTCGGCATATACAAGGAGTTGGTCAGCTGATCTGAGCGACTAGGAAAGGGGAGTGCAAGTGCAGCAACTCAGAGGTGGTTTGGAGCGAGGCCATGTAACAACCTGAAAACAGATAAAAGAATTTTTAAAATGTCATGTGGAGAGTTAAATAGACATTCACGGCCTCTCTTAATCTGAATGGATGTAATTGATATTTGTGATTGATTTAAAAAGTTTAATAATTTGCTTCCTTTTTTGGGTTGTTTTGGAGACTTTAACACAGAACTGTTCTGATGGTCTGCTTATGTGAATAATTACTGCCAGCATTTCTTAATTGGATGATTAAATTTTTCTTGGTGGCTGGATCGAAATGTTGTGATTTACTAAAAGAACTGTAAGTGAGACAGCTTGTGGAGGTTATAGTTTATCTGATCAGAGTCCTAAAAAGCCACTTTGGCATCACACAGTAATGAAAATAAAAGATGAATATTCACAGCGTGAATATTTAATATAGGCACACGGGATTGAAATGTCAGCAGCACTAATTTTAAATAATTCCTTTTTCTTCCTTTTATAGGCAATGAACAAGAGGAGGATGAGGAAGAAGAGGAGGAGGAGGGAGAACAGGAAGAGGAAGAAGAACAAGAAGAGGATGACAATGGTGATGAAGAGGATGATGAAGAGGAAGTAGCAGAAGAGAAAAACCTTAAGAAAATGGAAGAACAAAGATCCCAGGGCAAGGTGATATGTCAGATCCTGTTTTCTTTGTCATTGTGATTTTATTTTTTTAGATCTTTTGGAATCTTTATTGACTCATCTCGTTCCCTTTTAGTCTCTACATGTCAAAGTGACACCTGGAAAGCTGAAGGTAGAAAATAAGGCACGCTTGGAGCAGGAGGAGAAAGCAGAGGAGAAGCGTCTGGCCATCATGATGATGAAGAAAAAGGAAAAGTACCTCTATGACAAAATCATGTTTGGAAAGAAAAGAAAAGTCCGTGAGGTGCGTACATTGCCGCTTCGCTAAGAATATTTGTTCAACCTAAAAGCTTTAACTTTGAATATTTTAGTGTTGATACTGAGCATTTTATCTCAGGCCACAGTGTTTACCAGTATTATGTAGCCGCTGCGGAGAGAACGGCGCAGCCCAGCGTTGACCCCCGCTGAGTTCACTGAGCTTAAAAATGGTTGCGTAACTGGTGTTGAGTATCTTCCATTAACTGGGCTCCTTCTCTTTTTACAGGCTAACAAGCTTGCTGCCAAGAGGAAGACTCACGATGATGCAGAAAAAGCAAAAAAGAAAAAGGCCCGAAAATAACTGGTGCCTTCTTCAGACTGACTTTCTTTTTAACTAACTGAGACTCAGTGCATTGCAGGTTTACATACCATAAAACCTGAAAGTGCAGTAGAGCTCTGCGTGCTACATGCACTCTAATGACCTGCAGAACTTCAAATAGCGCAGGTTGTCACAAATGCTAGTTGTGTGATTAATATTGTAAAAGTAACTGTTTGATCTGTGCTCCACTTTTCTGTATTGTACAATACAACTTCCTGTTTATTTTAAAATCTGTAACCGAAACATTTTACAGTTAAACGGACTGAATTAAACCTGTTACTTGTGATATTGCATCTCTAAGAAGAAATGATTCTCTTAGTCTTGGCGCCATATTGAAAAATGATTATTTATCCTTGAGGCTGTAGCTTTAGGGCAGCTGTCTCTTTTTAAAGCTGTGCATGGATCAGACAAGATGGCAAAAGGTCGGAATATAATCTGTAACGCAAGGTTTAAGATTTCACATCTGCAGAGGCTCAGGTCACGCTGCTGCTGTCGGTTGAACCTCTTTGCTGATTGGTTAACACTTAAGTAGTGGGTGGTAATGACGAAGAACCACAAGACCAAAGCACCATCTCAGAGGGCAAAGGCTACACCCATCATACCCCTCCGCTCCTTGGTTTCCTCACACAGTTTGACACTCGCTGCAGCCTCTCATCCCTTGCCTAGGACCCAAATCTACATTCCTCACAAGCCCACCCAGTTCAAGTCTCAGCCTGGCACTCTGTTTGCCTACAGGCAGAACCACTCCCCGCTGAACAAAAACAGTGTTGTGCCTGAGCTTGATGAATGTGGGTTGACCAGCACAGATCAAGTCTGCCTTCCAAGAACCGCGAAATCAGTTTAGAGGAATATGGAGTTCATGTGTAGTGTGGTTTTTGTCTTTTGTTTAGTTTTTTTTGGCCGGTATCTTGACAGCGTATTGCAACATCTGTACACAAAGCCAGATAGACTTGTCACTCCAGTAATGTTCACTTTCTGCTAAAATGGTTGCCTGGGATGGCAGTTTCACATCAGAAGGTATCGTGTGGTATAACTTGTATGTAGAGTTAAAATATCGACAGCCTTTAGTTAATGAATTGCAGATAAAGATAAGGGAGATTTAAAAGATCAATCCTTTGTAAATACAAGCTGGAAAAACTTATGTGCAGGTTTGTTGTGAAATAAATATCAAATATCTGATCTGTGGTGTAAAATTTAACAACACATACTCGGCAGCCTTGATCAACTAGTACACTCTGTCTTTGTGCTCTGGATTTCTACATTTGTTTCTCTTATGCTGTTTTCTACCCCTCCTATCAGCTTGCAGCTCAGACTCCAGTGTCTACACTCAATGGTCTTTTGTATGTAGACACTGAATAGGCACTGTACAGTCTCACTCCTCCCTCACCAGTTCAACCTCCCTCCCTCTCACCCCTCCTCTTTTACGCTTCCTAGCAAGTGCTTGTCCCTTGACACAATTACTGACGTCACAGGTGGCTTGATGAGCTTCCCTGAAGTGCTTTGTTCAGCGTGATCAGTTTTGGAATCAAAAGTTGAGGGAGGAGGCAGCTGACTGCCTGAAAGCATCAGGTGTGTGTACAGAGGCAGGGGGAGAAAGAAGAGAAGAGGAACAGCAATCAGATGAATGAGCTGTGCTGCACAGGACGTGATAGGACAGCAGGACCGTGCTGGGTCAATAGCGGCATGTTTTTTGTCACAATCAAGATACAAGGACAGCCGTTAGAGGGAGATGAACTTGTATTCACTTTTTGGGAATTGGGCGGACTAAATGATTATCAATAAATTACCACTAGTTTGTCTTTGGACTTGCGCATAAGGGTAAGAATTTCTTCTCCGCTCTTTTCACAATAATCTTTTAGTAAATCTCAATTCTAAGCATGTTGTACTTTTCCAACACCTTTTCTTCAGTGTTTTTGCACGAAATGCAGCGATTCAACTAAATCTAGTAATTGTTACCCTTAATGTTTACTCTTAAAACAATGTGTTCTGTCTTTTCAATTCCTTCTCATATAAATGGGGGAGAGAGAAAAAACAAACTTTGTAGTCCAGCTATGCAAAGCTTAAGAGCCATGATAGATGAGGAAACATTCAGGAAAGTAAGTGAAGTAATGCTAATGTTGATCCTACCCAGGGATGCATCATCACAACTGAGTTTTTATTTATCCAGGCTGGTGTTTTGATATTATTGTGGGAAATGTTTTCACTGCACCTTTGCAGGCGAACAATCTATTCCCAACTTCAAACACAGTTCCTTTTCTCTGCATGGACTTTTTACTAGATCTGCTCTAAACCTCATTCGAAAGCTGGCCTCAGTCCAAAAAAGAGATGAATACTTGACATAGTGGATACCAAGAAGCAATGACGTACTTCACAGTCAGGATTCTCTAAAGCAGCAAAAACACTGTCAGATTCAGTTCAGCACAGACAAACGCACACTGCCATGTGTGACTTACAATAATGACTAAAAGAAAAAATATTTAAGGAGTTCTGCTTTGATCAGAAAAGTAGGGGACGCAGATGATCATTTTCTAATGGAAACCTAATTTAAAGCTGTTATTAGAATGGTCACGGTAATAGGTTTATCTTTCTACATTATACATAAAAATATAATTTTTAGCAACTTTTGTGTATGCTGTTACTTCACGAAGACAAAATTATTGTGTGGGATGGTGTTTAATTGACGCTGTGATGTTAGAGGAACCAGTAATCCAAGAATGTAAACGGCAACTGAAACAGAGTTGCACAGTGATGACATGTCTATGAAGCAGCAGCAGCACATAACAGGCAATTTAGTTCTGTCACAACACAGAGCTGTCCTATGCTGGCAAAATGCCTCCCTGTGTCACTGACTGGAACATTTACAGGCCAGGCCATAACACTCCTACAACTCCGAAACATTCGAGAATCTCTCCAGTTGGAGAGCTCCAAACATTCTGGAATGCTTCTGTCCGTAAGGAGGTCAGCTCTGTATAATTCACATACGCAACTGTTACCAAAAGTACATGTACTTCTTGTAAGTCCTTGTACTTCTATATTTCTAATTCTTCTCCTGCTCTCTTTCACTATAAGTCTGAAAAGTCCCCACACACACACACACACACTCTTTAATTTTGTGCTCACATATCTTGAGACCGGTGTTGGGTAAGTTACTTTTAAAAAAGTAATTAATTACTAATTACTCAATCAATATTGTATTTAAAATACTTATCTAATTACTGTGTCTGAAAAGTAACTTAATTACTCAATAAGTAATTTAACTAAATACTTCTTAAAATCCCTATAAACCTTGAGTGGACAAACAATAGAAATTAAACTCTTTAAATAATAAATAATTTTTTTTAAAGACGGAGACTCTACAGTACGCAGCGGTAGCATCTCTTCCACAATGTAGCCTGTAATAATTTTTTAAGCTCACCTTCAGACGCTTTCTGTGCTGCTGAAGAAAAATCAAGTTTTGCCTGCTTAGCAGGAGTTGCCGTGGTGTTATCCATGGATGATGAACAAGGATCACTCAGAAGTGTTCGTCTATGCTCTCGTGTCAGGCGCTTCAGTAGATTACTCGTGCTATTAACAGCAGCCGATAGTTTTTACATATTACTGTAATATTCTTGTCTGCTTGTTTCAGAAAAGTGAAGAAACGGGAATATGTCCATTTCATAAAAGAGCCACAAGCTCCGACATCTTCCGCTTTAGAATACGACTATGCAGCAAACTGGCGCGAAATGACGTGAACCTGCACTACAGCGATGTTAACGCGGCAGAGTTTACTTTTACCTTTAGAAGATAAATTATTGAAATTAAATAATGATATTCAGCGAGTTTAATTATTTTACAATGTAACGCAAGTACATTGTAAGTAACTGTAATTAAAATACCTAAATATGAACAGTAATCAGTTACTCTACTTTTTCAGTGGAAAAGTAATTTAATTACAGTAACGCGTTACACCCAACACTGCTTGAGACACTTTGCAGAGGCCCCACCCCAGATTAGGAACCATTTGACTAAACTACAAAACTGTACAAAACTTTTTGAGGATTGGGGGTGGAAAGGGGTAGTTTAATTTGGTAATTTTCTCTCTAAGCGATCTTATTCCACTAGTGGTGGTTGACAAGTTGATACCAAAGAATACTATGTTTTGCTAAGCTGTGGTTAATTTTTAATTAAAAGAATGTATATGCATTGGGTTCACACTGGTTCAGATAATGTCATAAATTCCAGGTGGTGAGTTTCAACTCGTTACTTATGTAGCTGAGTGAGCAGATGGCTCGCCTTATCGCAGTCTGCAGGAGGGAATGCAATATCACTTTCCGTGTTGATGCATTATTTATTTCACAGGAAGCTGAGAAACAAATATGTTGTTTTGTCATTCCTCATACAGTTCAAATTCTTTCTGTTTAAAATATTCATTAGATACACTTACATTATATACAGTATGTAGTATGTTACCGCTTATTCACACTCAACTTGGAAAAGGTGGAAATACTTTGCTGCTTATGTATTTGAACAAGGTGGACCAAATTGTGAAACTACATTCACTGACTTCATTGGAGCATTTTGAAAGATTGTACTTATTGATCTGTACCTACCTGCTCTTCGACAGGTCTCTGTTGAAAAAGAGATCTTAATCTCAGTGAAACTCTGTCTAACTAAACTAGACAGCCAAGGTTAACTATGTAAGTGTAACCTTTCCCTGTTGGTTCATATTCTTTAGCACCTTAAATTATAGGCCACACTGTAGCACTGCTGTCCATGTAAAATTACTGGTTTGTAAACCTGCTATTAGTGAGCTTCTTTAATTTTTTTTTAACCAAAATAGCTGTTGTTCCTGCCCTCTGTCAGAGTGTTCCCACTGAGCAATACATGTACCAAAACCACCGTTAAAGCTACGCATTCAGTGCTTCCTTTCCTAAATGACAAATGCAACTTTCACCTGCCTTTGTGGTGCATTTTTCTTTTCACTTTGCTTTTGTGTGCACTTCTGCACACACAACCGAACAAAGATTATAATCCCTGTAATCAAATTACAATTAAATAACCAAGAAACTATCTAAATCAATCATTTCAAGTGTTCTTGTTAAGCTGTGTCAGCGACACACCCGCTGAGGAACAAATTCTGCTTGGTGATTCTGTTTTGAGACGTGAAGCTAGAGAAACCAGCAACCATAGATAATTGTCTTACAGGGTCCAGAGCAGGCAACACTGAGGGAACCCTAAAACTCCTGGCTAAAGATAAACATAAATTTGTAAAATTATAATTCACATCAACAGTAAAGACACTTGGTTAAGTCAATCGAAGGTCACTAAAATTAATATTAAATCAGTGTGTAACTTTGCCAAAAGAATATTGAACTCTGCAGCTTTCTCTGGTCCCCACTCGCACCAGTAGTGACGTGTTTAGCTGCATGTTTTTCTTAATTTGCCTTCTGTCTGAGTGGTGTCAAAAATAATTATGTATGTTTTACAGATAACTGGAAAACTTTCTAGGGCAAACCTGGCCTTGTTAAGACAGATGACACACATCCCACTTTGGATAAACCAGCTCTCATTTTTATGAATCTGGCCAAACTGATTAAACTCCCCAAAACATGACTATCCAGAGTTGAGACCAGGAAGCAAAGTTGCAGGCTTACATTTCTCTCTGCAGCTTCTTTCTTCCAAACATAAAAAAAAAAAATCACAGGAGGACCAATATATCACATACAACTGTACCAAAGAGTAAAACAGTGAGATATGAGATTAATGCATGTTCTAACTCCCTGTTAGAACATGCATTAATCATTTGTCAACAAACTGATTCACCATGCCCTACAGAAACCTGGTTACAGCAGGATGATTATGTTAGTTTAAACGAATCAGCACCCCTGAGTTATACTAACTGTATAATAACTTTTTATTTGTTGTTAACTATCATCCACCTGAGCCTTACTCAGAGTTTCCATCTGATTACTCAGGCTTTTTATCTGATTTAGTGCTCAAATAAAATATTTATTGTGAGTGATTTTAACATACATGTAGATACTGAAAACAAAAGCCTCTGGATGGCATTTTTAAACTTAACCTCTGACTACCTTCTCTCAAAATGTAAAAGAACCCATCCACCACTTTAACCACACTCTAGGTCTTCTTCTAACTTATTCTACAGAAACTGAACATTTAACAATATTTCCCCAAAACCCTCTATTGTCGGATATTTTCCAACATTTAAATTTACAATAAAGGATCACACAGAATGGGGGAATACATTTCATTACAGTACATGTCTTTTTGAAGGTGCTGTAACCAGAGATGGGCAGTAACGCGTTACTTACAAGTACTTACAAGTAACACGTTACTCGTTTTCAAGTAACGAGTAAAGTCAGGGATTACTATTGCAAAAACGGTAATTAGATTACCGTTACTTTCCCATAGGAACGCTGCGTTACTAAAACTGTGATTTTTTGCCAGAATGTCTCATGACAGTGACGTAAGCAAGTGCGAGTTTGTGACAACAGCTGTGTGCAGATCAACAATGGATCACATATCAAGTGCGGGAGAGAGTATAAGCGTGCAGCGTTTAAAGTGTGGAAGTACTGACCTTACTTTGAGTTTGATTCCATAAAAAGTGACAAAAACATTAATGTCCGTTGTGCGTGGGAAGAAAACTTCTTTTTACAGCGAAAAAACCCCCTAAACATCCAAGCAAGCACCGAGTGTGCTGCGAGGTAATGGGAAATTCACAGAGAAATTCGCGGATTCTTCCACTGACCGCTGCGGCACACCTGCACCAGGGTAAACCTCCGCCTACCCAACTCCTGCTTTACAGGTGAAAATAGAGCAACAGGACCGCTAGTCTTTGACTTTATTTATTTTCTGCTGTGTTTTACTTGCATCTATTTGAAAGATTGAGTGTTAACACACACAAAAAAAATTATTTTATGTGCTGAAATGTGCAGAAAATAGGTTTGAATATTAAACAAATTTCTTCCAGTCAGAGAATGTTGCATTTAATCAAATTTTTGCTTGATGCATAAAGTTAAAAGATTAAAACTAATAAAAGTTTTAAAAAGAGACTTTTTCATTTGATTACATTTTGTATGATGGATTATGTAGAAAAAGTAGAATTGGGCTGAAAGATCTATTTCTTCATCACCTATTCAGGTTGTAAATTGTGTTTTCAAAAAGTAACTAAGTAATTAATTACTTTTGAAAATAAGTAATCAGTAAAGTAACGGGATTACTTTTGGGGGGAAGTAATCAGTAATTCGTTACTGATTACTTTTTTCAAGTAACTTGACCAACACTGGCTGTAACTAACTTTAAAGATATAATTCCCCCAGTTTTATCTTCTTCAGTGCCTTGTGCCAGCAGAGTGCAGAGCAGGTACCTGAACTTTAATCCCACAGAATTGATTATCTTGTTAATGATTTTACATCTTCAATGCATTTGAATCTGGATACTGTAGAACCTCTGAAAAGAGAATCTCAAATTAGAAAATATTTGACTCCCTCGTGTAACTCTCAAATGCACACCTTAAAACAGATAAGTTGTAAGCTGGAGAGTAAATGTTGTCTCGCTAATTTAGAAGATCATGATTTAGCCTGGAAAGTACTTTGTTTCTCAAAAGCCCTCCACAAAGCTAGAACATCTTACTCGTCTTCACTGATAGAAGAAAATAAGAACTCTAGGTTTCTCTTCATCATTGTGGCCAGGCTGACAAAAAGTCAGAGCTCTGTTGAGTCAAGCATTCTTTTAATCTTAACTACTTCATGAATTTCTTTACAAATAAAATCCATCCATCCATTCTTTCACTTGGCAAATTCAGGGTCACAGGGGTGCTGGAGCCTGTCCCAGCTACCGTAGGATGAGAGGTGTTTGTTGCAGGGTTAACACAAAGAGACAGACAACCATTTGCATTCACATTCAAATCTATGGGAAAGTACCCTGAGGTAACTCACACAGACACGGGGAGAACATGCAAACTCCACACAGAAAGGCAGAAGATGGTGGAACCCAGGACCTTCTCACCATGAGGCAACAGGGCTAACCACCCTGCTATTGTGCTGCCTAAAAATTTATCCATTAGAGAAAAAAAATACTCATGACCATTTTAAAAACATTACATTGTGTACAGCTTCTTTCAATACCATTGATATTTATCTAGAGTCTTTTTCTCCAGTTGATCTTTCTGGGTTAACTCCAGCTCATCACAGTACTGAAACAGCATTAGTGAAAGTTCCAAATGATCTTCTTATGGCCTCTGATAGTGGACTTACCATGCTGGATCTCAGAGCAACATTAGATACTGTTGATCATAATATTTTATTACAGCAATCAGAGCATGTTGTCATTACTGTTGACCAAAAATATTTTTTACAGTGATTAGAGCATGCCATAGGCATTAAAGGCCCTGCGCTGCAGTGGTTTGAATCATATCTAGCTAACAGACTCCACTTTTTTGATGTAAATTTAGAGTCCTCTTACACACTAAGGCTAATTATGGAGTTCCACAGGGTTTTGTATTAGTTCCAGTTATGTTTATGCATGCTTCCCTTAGGCAGTATCAGTAGAAGACATAGCATACATTTTCACTGCTATGCAGATGATACCCAACTTTATCTATCCATGATGCAGTATTGTACAATGCGCAAAAAATCTTATATAGATGGTTAGACGTTGTCTAACTAGATGCTTACTCTGGATGGCATTACCTTGGTCTCCAGTAACGCTGTGAGGAATCTTGGAGTTGTTTTTGAACAGAATATGTAGCTCAATGTGCATATTAAACAAATATGTAGACGCTTTCTCCCATTTGCACAATATCTCTCAAATTAAAAATATCCTGTCCTGTGGTGATGAGAAACAAGTTGATTATTACTATAGACTACTGTCATTATTTTAATTGCAATTTTAATTGTAATTAATTATTATTAGGGTGTCTTAAAAACTCCCTGAAAAGCCTTCAGTTGATCCAAAATGCTGCAGCAGGAGTATTGACCGGGTTTAGAAAGAGAGAGCATATTTCTCCTTTACTGGATTCTCTTGATTGGCTCCTTGTCAAATCCAGAATCGAATGATCCTACAAGATTTTGAATAATCAGACCCCATTTCATCTTACAGACCTCATATTATGAGGATGAAGAAGAGATTTGTTCTGCGTTTCAGGTGAGCTGTTCTTCTGCTGGACCATGACTGGCAAGCAAAGAATCCAATGGAGGTCCATGTGCAAAAGCCTGGTCCTGGGTACATTCCTGACAAGCTGCATGATCCTTGTTTACTGCCTCTCCACTCCACAGGTCCACTTCAGTCTGCCTGAGTAAGATGGTGTGGATGTGTTCTGTAGAAACCCTCATGTAAAATTTGCATTTGTCTGCAAGGAATATATTTCACATTCAATTATTTAAGTATTTAAAAAATGCAAAACTGAAGTTGTTTTTAAAAACAAATATTTTCTTTCTAGTTTCTCAAGTGCGATGGGTTGATGCTTTTGTTTATTTTGTGTCACATCATATTTAGAGACAATTTCCACAAAACCCCATATGTCTTTATAGTTTGTTCTCCTTTTCATCTATGTAGGGTTCCGGTGCCTTATTCCTGCGCCCACCGTCCAACACAGTCCCACCCCAAACCAACCATCAACAATTCAGACACTGCCTACACCTGTGCTCCTAAAGTTGATATCATGTTCATGAAGACCCACAAAACAGCCAGCAGCACCTTCCTTAACATCCTTTTCCGATTTGGAGAGAAACACCAGCTCAAATTTGCTTTTCCTGAGAGCAGAAATGACTTCTTCTACCCATCTCTTTTCCAGCGCTCCCAGGTTAAAGACTACAGACCGGGAATGTGTTTCAATATTATTTGTAATCACATGCGCTTCAATGCACCTGAAGTGTCCAAGTTGCTGCCTGTGGACACATCCTACATCACCATTCTGCGAGACCCTGCAGAGCTTTTTGAATCCTCCTTCCACTACTTTGGCCGCCTGGTGCCTTTTACTTGGAAGATACCAGGTGACGACAAGCTGACTGAGTTCCTACGTGATCCCCACAAGTACTTTGATCCAGAGAGTTTCAACTCTTACTACCTCAAGAATCTGCTGTTTTTTGACTTTGGACTGGACAACTCTCTGGATATGAATGATCCGCGAGTGGAAGAAGGAATCAAATTCATCAGTGACCGTTTTCAGCTGGTCATGTTAGTGGAACACTTTGAGGAATCACTCATCCTGCTAAAGGATGCCCTCTGCTGGGAGATGGATGATTTGCTCTTCTTTAAGCTCAATATCCGTAAGGGATCCACTGTGTCTAAATTTACTCCTGAGCTGAGAGCTAGAGCCCTTGAGTGGAATGCTATTGATTGGAAGCTATACCAGCATTTTAATCAAACTTTCTGGAAGAAAGTAGATGCGTACGGGCGGAAGCGTATGGCTGCGGATGTGGCAGAGCTCAAGAAGAGGAACAAAGAGATGACATCTATCTGCATTGAGGGTGGCCATGCTGTAGAAGCTGGCAGCATCCAAGAAACAGACATGCAGCCCTGGCAGCCAATCGGAGAAAAGTCTATCATGGGCTATAATTTAAAAAAGAATATAGACAAAGCACATCGGAAGCTGTGTCGCAAGATGTTAATGCCTGAGATTCAGTACTTAACAGAGCTTGGGGTGAACCTTTGGATTACCAAGTTGTGGGGCCATGTCCGAGATATAATTAACTGGTAACTGAGTGTGTGAGCACCAGGGGCCAATTTAAATCTGAAACACTGTATTAAGAAGTACTGCATGGCTGATAGAATGGGAGGTTAATGACGTATCATATTTCCTGTCTCTTTGCCTGTTTGAATTGTACATGATTGTGCACTGTGATGTACATCATGAGAGCTTAAGAAAAAAAAAAGTTATGCTCTACAATTACTGAATCAGTTTACTGCATGCAGCCGAGGCTTAGTATTCTCCACTATGAGTCCGTTTAATTGTTCTTACTCTCAGATGTCAGCTTGTTCTAATGGAGCACTTGATGTAACTATGAAGTTCACAATGACGTTCTAAAGCATGTTGATGGATTGATAAGAAATATTTATTTACATCCCTGAGAAACTTCTGAGCATTTTGAAAACATGGCAGGAATATCAGTTGGTTTGAAGTAAATGAAGTCTTTGATGTTCATCTGAAAAAGTCAAAACATTTCACTGACTGATTCCCCACTAAGGACTGAAATATATGTGAAAATATGCAACTATTTTACTATCTGTGGAGGACAAAATCAGTCATGATGTTAAAAAGTATGTGAGTATCTCTCTCTCTCTCTCTTATTTATATATATGTATGTATGTATATACATATATACATACATACGTGTATATATACATACGTACGTACGTATGTATATATACACGTATGTATGTATATATGTATATACATACATACATATATATAAATAAGAGAGAGAGAGAGAGATACTCACATACTTTTTAACATCATGACTGATTTTGTCCTCCACAGATAGTAAAATAGTTGCATATTTTCACATATATTTCAGTCCTTAGTGGGGAATCAGTCAGTGAAATGTTTTGACTTTTTCAGATGAACATCAAAGACTTCATTTACTTCAAACCAACTGATATTCCTGCCATGTTTTCAAAATGCTCAGAAGTTTCTCAGGGATGTAAATAAATATTTCTTATCAATCCATCAACATGCTTTAGAACGTCATTGTGAACTTCATAGTTACATCAAGTGCTCCATTAGAACAAGCTGACATCTGAGAGTAAGAACAATTAAACGGACTCATAGTGGAGAATACTAAGCCTCGGCTGCATGCAGTAAACTGATTCAGTAATTGTAGAGCATAACTTTTTTTTTTCTTAAGCTCTCATGATGTACATCACAGTGCACAATCATGTACAATTCAAACAGGCAAAGAGACAGGAAATATGATACGTCATTAACC
>NW_024582637.1:389036-405547 GCF_018398535.1 Haplochromis burtoni | reverse complement strand
ATATGTATGTATGTATGTATATATGTGTGTGTGTGTGTGTGTGTGTGTATATATATATATATATATATGTATATGTATATATATTTTTTAAACGAATGGCATTAGCTATCAGTCTACTTGAGTCCTATCACTACAAATTCTAAATCAAATCATCATTAATGTTATCAACTATAAACGTGTTTCTCCATGTCTGTCATCTAATATGTTTAATAAATAACAACAGAAGAATCAATAAATGAAAGAGCCATTAAAAATGATGTAATTAGCAGTAAAAATACCTTAATTTTATAGGATAAATGTTGCATTTTCTTCATGTGAGAACTTTACTGTTCCGTTTTTGTTTGCTGCTTAAATCTCAGTGATAATCAACAATAATGTGTTGCTCTTGCCAGTTGTTTTGGGAGGTAAAGTGACAATGTGATGTGACTTGTGTAGAGAGCAGGAAAATAACCTAAAACATATGTCTGTCAAGTAAGATCCTACCTAAATGTACAATGACCAACAGTGTCAAACACCACTCGGATGTCTACACGGCGTTATTATCAGAACCACTCATAAGAAATGCAATTTCATTTCATTAATTTATGTTTGTAAATTCACCTATAATATTTAGTCAGTATTTCTTTCCATTCAGTATTGCTTATTCTTAGTGTTTTGTATTATTAATGATTTGATTTTAACTAATGTGCAATTTCCTGATTTTGTCCTCCATACAATAATCCATTGTTACTAGCAATATATGATAAGCTAAGTCTCAGAATAAAATTAAATGTAATATTGTTTATTTAAAACAACCATTTAATTTTGTTGAATGCCCTGGGATTATTCTGAATGAATGTACACGACGGCTCAACATCTCTGAAAATAAATGAGAAATATATGTTCCTAAAAATTGTGGGTTAAGATAAATGGCCATATTGTATCAGCCTATGGATGGGTGAATAACATTTCACAAGTTTCCTGTTAAATGAGCATTTGGTGCCGATAATGCCTCAAAATTGTAGTGGTTCCAAACGGACCTAATAAAGCATTTATTTTGAAGATCAGTGTTAGAAGATTGTAATTAAATCCAATGCTATTTGCTGTTGTAAAATAAAAAATAAAACATGAAAAGTTCAATGAGGATGGTTATGTTTTTAACAAAAACTGCATGATCACAATACTTTTTCATTGCTTGGAGATGTCCTTAACATTTGTGCTAAGACAGTTATAGACTTAGAAACACTGTTAAGTCTACGGTTTTACATATCAGGATGTACTGTAATGGAAAAAAATATGTAACCCTTGACAGGAATTAAAATTTGACAAATAAAACCTGAAATGAACGACATTTGACATATTACACTGTGCCATTATTGATAATTAAAAGATTACACCTTTCATTTCTGACTTCATTGGAATTGAGATTTCTCTGCTCGGTGTGTCCAACCCAACAGACAAGGAAAAATCAAACACAGAGGGGATTTTGTCTGACTCCTGCTTGTCAGTTTGGTGAGCCACTGGGGCACCTGACTCAAACAGGCCATCCTCCACAAAACCCTCATTTATAAAGTTATCTAACCCCTGTTTCAGTGCAGATAGCTAACAACAGAGAACCACTTACTGCTTCAGAGATAAAGAGTGAAAGTGGACACTATATCCTTGTTTTTAACATAAAACTCATTGCAGCAATGAGTGACTGCAGCTTTTTTTAGTTTCCTTATTTTCTTTCTTTGCTTAACGTGCTTTAAAATCTTTAATTTCAAAGACTCTTTAACACATTCCAGCTTTGAAGACGGTGCTAAATCTATGACAGGTTTTTAGAGTAGGACTCCAAAGTGTAAATTAACGTTAATACCTATAGTGTTTCATACTACTCAAGATTACAGGACTGAAAGCACTTTGACTCCGCCTTTTTAATATTACAGGAAGTGAAGTACCCGCAACATACAGGGTTGTGGGGGGCGTGGATTTACCACTGCTTTTGATTTCTTGGTGTTGTTTTTTTGTCTGTGTAATATCATGACATCGTAGGTATCGAAGCGGTTGGCCAGATGTTTTAACGCAACGTTAGCGTTGTTCGTTAACTTGTCGTTTTGTTATTCATGTTGCTAGTTTTGGGGCGTAGCACTAGCTAGAGGCTAGCTAGCTAGCCAGGTTTAGCTGAGCTTTTTTGTAGCTAACAGTTCTCTGAAAGACAACAGCCTTAATCTTTAACAAAGAAGACTTGGTTAAGAGTAGTACCAATGTCACTCCAGATTTACATGTAGTGACAGAAGTATTAGCACTTATGCTGGGGCATTAACAGCGTCGTTAACCGTTCACGTCCCTGCAGATGAGTGGCCCTGAAATCTGATTGAGCCGGGGAGTTAGCAAAAACATGTCCTGTAAGTCAACTAAAGTGGCTCCGAGTGTTGATTTCGACCACAGCTGCTCTGACAGCGTGGAATATTTGACACTTAATTTCGGCCCATTTGAGACTGTTCATCGCTGGAGAAGACTCCCTCCGTGCGATGAGTTTGTTGGTGCAAGGTAAGGTGTGGACAGATGAGCAGCAGCAGCATCTTCACTCAAACTGAATACCTGTGGTTTTACTGAACTTCATGCGGCTTCACGCAGGCGCAGCAAGCACACTGTGGTGGCTTACAGAGATGCAATATATGTGTTCGGGGGAGATAATGGGTAAGGGCTACAAGACTTCTGAAGACATTTTTCAGATATATGTGTTATTATATGTATGTGAGACTTCTGTGTCACCCAACAGCAAAAACATGCTGAATGATCTGCTTCGCTTTGATGTGAAGGACTGTTCCTGGTGTCGGTAAGGCTATAGCCTCACAGCCGCAGTTGGTTTGATTTTACTTCGTTGCAATACATATCACAATCCACGGAATAACCCAGATTAACACACATTTATGACTGATGACTGAATGTAGTGTAAAGCGCTTTGGGGTCCATAGGGACTAAGTAAAGCGCTATACAAATATAGGCCATTTACATTTTAAGACCATCATAGTGTGCATGCAGTGAGTATCAGAACAAGGAGCACTAAAAAGTAATCATAAAGATCAGTTTATTTCCACAGTGGACACTTTTTGAAAGTATTACAATACAAGACACCAAATCAGCCAGAGTATATATAAAACATACACAATCTTAACCATATAATAAAATAAAAGTTGACACATGTCTATAATTCACAGAGCTTTCACCACTGGAACGCCACCTGCCCCCAGATACCACCACTCAGCTGTGGTCTATGGCAGCAGCATGTTTGTATTTGGTAAATCCTTCATTATCTATAAAAAATCCTTTATTTTATCCATTTTAAACTCTGGTGGCATTTCTGTAATGTTCAAATTTGATATTTTCTAGGGGGCTACACTGGAGACATTTACTCAAATTCAAACCTGAAAAATAAAAATGACCTTTTTGAGTACAAGTTTGCTACAGGACAGTGGACTGAATGGAAAGTGGAGGGAAGGTAATGTATTAACTCGTTTCTTTTTAATAATGACCAAACATTGTTATTGTGTGCCATGATATTATTGTATCTTGCCTCTGTGGTTCCCACCCTTAATACTTTAGGGTCAGGGGTGTCAAACTCCTGGCCTCGAGGGCCGGTGTCCTGCAGGTTTTAGATCTCACCCTGGGTCAACACATCTGAATCAAATGATTAGTTCATTACCAGGCCTCTGGAGAACTTCAAGACATGTTGAGGAGGTCATTTAGCCATTTAAATCAGCTGTGTTGGATCAAGGACACATCTAAAACTTCCAGGACACCGACCCTCGAGGCCTGGGGTTCAACACCCGTGCTTTAGGTTCTCTGCAGGATAAAATATGTTGGAAAAACTGTGGGCTGGTTTCGCATGTGCCTTTATGTTTACTGGCTAAACTAAAACTTTGGAGGACCTCACACTGTGCACAGTTGCCTTCTACTATGTCCTAGCATGACAGCCCCCCCAACTCCAAAATCCTCTATTCTTCGCAAAATTGCTGATAAAAGTTAAGCCCACCTCCTTCAAAAATTAATTTAAGGTTCAAATTAATCCCATAATATCTCTAATCCTCAGTCTTGCAGTCTGCTTAGTTTAATCCAGGACAAGCAAAATCTACAACTGTTTTAAGTCTTTGCAAGGCCCTTTGAGGTACAGAGGCAAATAAAAATTTAGTCTGGGACTATACTTAAGTGTTGTCTGTGAAACTAGTCCTAAAAATCCTGCATCTCTGTTCCAGCTTGCCAGTGGCCAGATCTGCACATGGGGCCACAGTCTACAGTGATAAACTCTGGATATTTGCCGGTTATGATGGAAATGCCAGGTATGTATGAATTTTTTATTTCATTTTCTGCAGATGTATTTGTTTTTGTGCATAACCTTGGTGACTATTTCGCCCACGTATAGGTTGAATGACATGTGGACCATCAGTCTGCAGGACCGAGAGCACGCGTGCTGGGAAGAGGCATGTTTCATTCATTTTCACAACAAAAGAGAACAACATTTAAAGTTAAAGACTCAGAAACTCTTGGTCATTGTTCACGTCTGTCTTTGTGTCCATCAGATCGATCAGAGTGGTGAAATTCCCCCGTCTTGCTGCAACTTCCCTGTTGCCGTATGCAGGGACAAGATGTTTGTGTTTTCTGGACAGAGTGGAGCCAAAATTACTAACAACCTCTTTCAGTTTGAGTTCCAAGGCCACATGTAAGCAGCACCCTTTTTTATATCATTCAGCTACTTATACTATATTTACCAGCATTACCCGACACTCATAACTCCCATGTTCTCAGGTGGACACGTATACCAACCGAACATTTGCTGCGTGGCTCTCCTCCACCTCCGCAGAGGCGCTATGGACACACTATGGTTGCCTTTGACCGGCACCTGTATGTATTTGGAGGTGCTGCTGACAACACCCTGCCCAATGAGCTGCACTGCTATGATGTTGACTCTCAGACCTGGGAGGTGATCCAACCCAGCCATGACAGTGAGGTATAAAAAAATTTGGAAAATGTTCATTGTGTTTGTGATATCATTCATTTGTTGACACAAAGAACTATGTTAGTAGATATGGAGGTGGATGAATGATATCACAAATATTATTTATTAGGACAGTAAATTATTAAACGAGAACACTTTGTTCCTGTACGCTCCATTCCTATCTATTGTACTATTTCTTTATGTAATGCAAACACAATATGTTTGGAAAAGCTGTTGAGTGATGAGCCATTTTGAGTTTACTTACTTTACATTCTTCGTTTCTGTAGACAGTCTGCATTTTGTTGCAGAAATTTGTGCAATTTATATTATTGTAAATCATAGTGGTATGGTGTTCCTTTTGTGTCACCCCAGATAGGAATATAAAACACATGTAGGTGAATTTTACAGATATGTAATTAAACTCTATCTTTTTTTGTTTTTGTTTTTTCTCAGATGCCCAGTGGGAGGCTCTTCCATGCTGCTGCTGTGATTCTGGATGCCATGTACATCTTTGGCGGGACTGTGGACAACAATGTCCGCAGTGGGGAGATGTACAGATTCCAGGTTGGTGTCAAATCACCTCATTGCTGAGATATACTACCATAGTTAAAAAGTCTGTCCTGGCTTAAGATTGATTGCTAAAACTTTCACTTTTGTAGTTTTCATGCTACCCAAAGTGTACCCTCCATGAGGATTATGGCAAACTGTGGGAGAACCGTCAGTTCTGTGATGTGGAGTTTATTCTGGGCGAGGTGAGTTTTCATTGCTGTAAAACTGGAAGCCAAGCCTCTAAACTGCTGATTAAAGTTTCAAGGTGGGGTGCCGGTTTAACTACATGGGTTTAGTAGGTTACCAGTATGCTCTGCGGTTGTTGCATGGGCCTAGGTTCAAATCTGTCCCAGACACCTTTGCTGCATGGCTTCCCCCTGCCCTCTTCCCCAGCTTTCTCAACTGTCTTCTTGTAATAAAAATGGTAAATGGCCTGTATTTGTATAGCGCTTTACTAGTCCCTAATGACCCCAAAGCGCTTTACATATCCAGTCATCCACACATTCACACACTGGTGATGGCAAGCTACATAAAGGCTCACAAACCCAAAGGCAATTCTTGAAATTCATGGTGACTCCCACATGATCTGCCAAACTTGTTTTTTTTTTTTGTTGTTGTTTTTTTCCACTTGTCTGACTTGACATTGTTGTCTTGTTTGCAGAGTGAAGAGAGAGTCTTGGGGCATATCGCCATAGTGACTGCAAGATGTCAGTGGTTGCGGAAGAAAATCTTGCAGGCTCGAGATAGGCAGCGACAGGTTAGGACAATGCACCAAGTGCATCTCCTCTGACACATACAAGACTGTCAGTGATCTCAGAAGATATTTATAAATGTGAAAAATCAGGCTGATTATGTAACTCTGTAACCTATCCCACATCTTGGAAATCAGAAACACGGTGAAATGGTGACACAACTTCAAGCACCTGTGTCACAATTCAAATATTAAATGGCAGAAGGGTTTAGAATTGAATCCACATCCTCCAACCTGCACTCTTCAAGCTGTGCGGCATCATGAAATGAAACACCTTTTTAAAAAAATTTTTTAAAACAATGAACACCGCAGGAGGGGAAACAATTAGTCGTGATCACATCATGATTGGTTGGTTTCCATCTCCACTGAAATAGGTTAGAGTGGCGATATTGTCATAAAGAAAGAGTAATGATTTGGTAATTATCTATAATAAAAGGCTAGTGTTTGGTATTTGTTCAACAATAGTGTTGAAGGGGAAAATCAAGGAGTTATTGCTCGTATTTCTTCAGACACTCATATTTATAGAAAATTAACTCAGTCCAGACTTAATGCGCAAAGTGAAGCTGCAAATGTAATCATTTTAGTTAATTTTCAGCTCATCCGCCATGGCGAGGCGTCTGTCGTCGGTCCACAGTTCACAAGAATATCTAGTCCTACAGTATTCGTCAGAACTGAATCAAATTTAAAGGTTGACCTAATTGGGTCTTCACCCAAATTGTGCGCAAAGTCAAGGTCCCCATTTTAGTAACCCGTGAAATGTAATGGACTGGATGATGAGCTACATTCTCTAAATTTCAGTTTTATGAAAAGTCAGTGAGGCTTTCACTACAGAAAAGGTGCGGCAGCATAAATATTGCACATTTAATGCTTTAATGAACATATTTATCTAAGCTTGTAGGTCTGAGGCATCAAGATATATAATATAAGCATTTGTAAGAGTAATGGGTCACTGGTGTATTCACTGAGCCAGAATGATAATTGCATACTTTACTGCCTTACAGAAGACAAAACAGGAGAGCAGTGAGGATGAAGGAGCAGCTGGAGGCCCAAAAGATATGCCAGCAGGCAACAGGCCATCGGGCACACAGCCGCTGCTGGAGGTATCCATCAGAGAAGCGGAGGCTCAGCCTTTTGAAGTCTTAATGCAGTTTCTCTACACAGACAAGATCCAGTACCCTCGCAGAGGTACCACTCTGCTCATGCTTCTCACATTTGGTTGTTACCAGTCTTGCTGCAAAAGAGAGGGAAAATGTTTATTCGTGTGTGTATCTGTCTACACAGGTCATGTGCAGGATGTTCTCCTGATTATGGATGTGTACAAACTGGCCCTTAGCTTTAAGCTTTCCCGGCTGGAGCAGCTCTGTGTGCAGTACATTGAAGCATCAGTCGACCTGCAGAATGTTCTCAGTGTCTGTGAAAATGCCAACAAACTGCAGCTCGACCAGCTCAAGGTACGTCCAGATTAAATGTTAACAGCGGAAAAGCGTCTTATACTGACCTCTAGTGGTTAAAGTTTCTTAATTTCACTGCTTTTCAAACTGTTGGGCTGGAACATGGACGACCATGGTAAAAAGATGGAGTGAGGCCAAGTTAAATGAATATGACTTTAGTCTGGAAAATAAACAAACAAGAGTTTACGGATGCTGTCCTGCTAACATTTTGTTCATTAAAACTCAAAAAAAGTTGTTTCTGATTGTTTAAAACTTATATATCTTCCAAATTGAGTTGATTGGTTCAGCTCCCCATCACTACCAGATCTACTGCCCATTTGCGCATGTGCGAAGGTAACTCTACTTGGACAAACTGCCCGAAATGCGTTGACAGAAACATTTCAGGGATTTTGAGTCATTCTGCGCTCCAGATGCGTTAAATTTTTTTTTTCCGCGTTAGTCGTGATGCCGGCTTGATCTGCGTTAACGCTTTAATTTTGACAGTACTAGCTATTATGACACTAATACCAACATCTTTTTTTCTTTCTTCAGGAACATTGCCTTAATTTTGTGGTTAAGGAGTCACACTTTAACCAGGTTATCATGACGAAAGAGTTCGAGCATCTCTCCACTCCCCTGATAGTGGAGATTGTGCGACGAAAGCAGCAGCCTCCTCCTAGGGTGTACTCTGACCAGCCTGTGGACATCGGGACCTCCCTGGTGCAGGACATGAAGGCCTACCTGGAGGGAAGCGGCTTTGAGTTTTGTGACATTATTCTGCTGTTAGATGGTCACCCACGGCCTGCACACAAAGCCATACTAGCAGCTCGGTCCAGGTAGATCAGCGTAGATTTTATGGATGGGTTGTTTTGTTTTTGTTTTGTATTTTTGGTACCTTACTTAAGCTGAATTTGATTTAATGTGGATTTTATGCTCCTGTGCCGATAGTTGACTCTAGGTCTACTACTACTAAATCTACTCTAGAGTAGATTTGATTGCTTTCTGTAATGGCTTGATGTTGTATCACAGTTGGTCATGGTCCATTTCAGCTTAATGGTGTGACTTATCCTTTTGATACTGTTACTCCTCAGTTACTTTGAGGCAATGTTCCGCTCCTTCATGCCCGTGGAC
This sequence comes from Haplochromis burtoni, assembly GCF_018398535.1. NCBI lineage: Eukaryota > Metazoa > Chordata > Actinopteri > Cichliformes > Cichlidae > Haplochromis > Haplochromis burtoni. The sequence goes on along the minus strand of NW_024582637.1, from coordinate 396,729 downwards.
GGTCAAGTAAATATATCCATTGGTGAGATGGTCCCGAGTAAGCAGGCCTTTGAGTCGATGCTGCGTTATATCTACTATGGTGACGTGAACATGCCTCCAGAGGATTCCCTGTATCCTTTTCAATTGTAGAGTTTTTTGGGGTTTTTTTTTTAACTTTAACATTTCTGCAAATATAAATAAAAATGAAATGAGTAAAGATAGCCTAGATAATAATAATGATTAATTAGTTAATTTCTGTCTAAAAACAGACCTCAATACTTTTCTTCTGTTCAGGTCCTTAAAAAAACACAACATATTCCTACAGAGACATTTGTATCGAGTACAGTTTGTATCACTAACAGTAAAACTGCTGGCTCATCACAAAAGAACTCAATATTTAACATAAAAAAGGTGTGAACTTTTTATCTGTAAGTTAGAAGATGGTGATGTTTAAGTTAAGAGTTAGTGTTGGTTAATGTTTATAAATGGTTTTATAAGTAGATAAGTTCAGGGACACAATGAAATAATTCATAAATGTGTCAATGCCAGAAACAAAATAGGGCCTAAAATGTTTCTGTTATGGAGTTGTTAAATTTGCAGTTTCATATAGTGAGTTTCTAAATCACACTGAAGCTTTTTTGAAAATTAAGCCACATGGGTTGTCAAAGCACCCGGCCTTCCTTTTTGGTTAACGTGAGTTTCATTGCGGTAAACTTGGTTTACATCCTTGACCCTGGATTAACAGCTATCTGTTTGCTGCACCATATTACTATGGGTTTTCTAACAACAGGCTGCAGGCTTACTGCAAGCAGAATCTCGAGATGAACGTCACTGTGGAGAATGTCTTGCAGGTATTGTGCTTTCTCCCAGGGGGAGCAGTGACCTAATTGGACAATGCAGTCCCTCACTTTTGTACAAAATAAATCATTTCTTCACTCACTTCTCTCTCGCTATCCTCTCTCAGATTCTTGAGGCAGCTGATAAGACCCAGGCTCTGGACATGAAGAAGCACTGTCTCCACATTATTGTCCACCAGTTCATCAAGGTGGGTGGGCTTGTATCCGAAGCCCTGGGGGTTTGCTGCCCACTCACTGCAGCTGAGCTAACCCTCTAGTCCCCTCTTCTTTGCGGGAGACTGACACCTTTGGCCTCTTAGTGGATCACCCTCCATCTTCTGCGTGAAGAGGAGACTGTTTACAGGCTGGCCGGCTGTACAAGCACCTCATCACATTGCGATGAGGTGTCGCTCTGATTATTGTTTGTTATCCAAAGGAACAAAGAAGCACTCAGTTTTCACTTTACTTCACTGGAGTGTTAGCTCTGCTGTATTTCTGTTAAGCTTTTATCTTCCTTTTATCTTTTATCTTCATTTTGTTGTGCATGAGCAATCAAGTGCTGCTTATTCCCCATTTTTGACTCATTGTCTTATCTTAATTTGCTGTTCTTTTTTTCATATTTTTTTTTTGTTCTCCTCCCCTCCCAAAGGTATCCAAGCTCCCCAACCTGAGGTCTCTCAGCCAGCTGCTGTTGTTGGACATCATTGAGTCGCTAGCCACACACATATCAGACAAACAGTGTGCCGAGATGTGCTCCGATATTTAGGACGGCTCTTTTCTACTCTTGCAGAAGCCATACATCCCTGCTCCACTTAATCATTCCTTGCATGTGTCATACCCCATTCAACTGATGCCTTTTATCCACACTGTATCGAGTTGCTATTGTTGTTGTTGTTGTTTGTCCCTCTGCATCTCAGCGAGGAATGAAATCAGTGAAGGAACCAGATTGTACCTAGAATTGTTAAATAGTGTAAAATTATCTTTTCATGTATAACTCTGCTTTTATTTATTTTGTACAGACAGACCTTTTTTGCATTTAGAGATTATTCTGCTCACTGTTGCTTTGGCATTTTTTTTTTGATAAATATACAGGTTACTGTATATTTTCATAATTGTGACAATAGAAATGGATTCAATTTCATCAGATGTATCATCTCAATAAACCATCACATCTATTAAAGTCAAATGGGTTATTTATCTAAATCTCTATTCATTTAAGTTTGTATTATTTACATATGTCTTTTGTGGTAAAGAATCCAAATCATATGAAAATAATTATAATATATCTCTGTGTTAAGTACTGTTGCTGGCACATGTCTTTGTGATAATTCTTACCATTAACAAAATCTGTGTATCCTACAATACTGAACTTAGTATTTAGTGATATTATTCTGTTATCATGCACTTGAAGCCTTAATAAATCTCTTACAGAATGAGTCATGTGTTCTGTGCCTGTGCTCTGATTCACCAGTATACCAACGTGATTGAAGTTTGTGCGCAACCATTTTGTCAGTTAATCAATAAACACAAAGGAATGTGTCAAAAAACTGAAGTTTTTCTGAAACCACAGAATTGATTGATTTAACCTCTCTTTAGAAGCTATCGTCACGTTGTGTTATCACGAATCTTCTGGGCTCTAGATTCGTGATAACACTACACAAAAAGAATAAAGTCATCTGTTAGAGTCTCTAACAGATGACTTTATTCTTGAGCCTGTTACGGATTCAAATATTGGGGATGGATACAAGAGGAAAAAACACAATAACAACACTGGTCCGGCCGGGTTGAGTCAAACGATGATTTTAATGAGCACACGCGTGGGAGATGGACACTGTACGCAGACAGCATCAGATCGCAAAATGGCGGAGCATTGATCAAACTCTTATAGCCTCTAGTGGCCCCCACCTAATCATAAAAGCCTGAACATTCACATGCTTTCTCTCACTCAGCGCCTAAGCTACGACCTTGGCTCCCTGTTTATCTGCTCCTGCTGAGATGGGGCAGAAAACTCCAGTATGTTCTGTTCTCTTCTAATCAGACAAATAAGGCGATGACTTTCTGCGAACAGTATTTCTTATAACTCAGCAGTATAATGCATCATAAAACAATATCATTCATTCACAATAAATCAGCAGTCTAATGTAATGCAAATCAGTTTAAGAAATGCAATAGTTATCACCTTCTTCTAATTCAGGAAAATAATGCAAACTAAGACTACATAATAATTCACAATCTTTAATTAAGGGTCTAACATGGCATAAAATAATATTATAATCTCACAAGCCCAAACCTAACTTTTAAACGGCTTTTAAATCCTACAGCCATCTGTGCAAAGAGCCGATAACTCCATTACGTCAGCTTTGCCTAAAACTACAGCATTGGCCTTCCTCACTGGCTTTATGCAGGGACCATACTAGACTGGATCAGCTGGCAGGTTGTTTTGCTGTTTTTAGTGTTTGGGGTTAAAGTGGGGCAGCAGTCCTCATCCAGTCCAGCAGTATAATTGTTAATTTTAAACAGCTGATGTTTAAAGTGAAATATTCAAAGACACTTTTGTTGGCCTTACTGGTGCTAATCTAAAATTCAGACTATTGTTGCAAACTAAAGCCAGTGCATCTTAAACACAGTGTGAAAAAGCTGAAGGTCAGACCTTGACCTTTCATTAAATTAGCATGTCCGTCAGGGGTCTCAGTTTCCACAGATCCATGCATGATAAGTTCAGACAACACTCCCTGGTTTGAGCGGATGAATTCCTTTTGAATCTGCAAGGTTTTGCACTGCAACGAATTTGGTTTACTCACGTGATCTAAATTAAATTAAGTGGTTTAATTTTAATTATTAATTTGAGATGTGTTATAGGTTCTTATGTATGTACTGAGGTCACCCTTAATAATCCCAGTATGAGATGAATAAAACTAAAAGAAAAGTATTTTCTGAACGTTTATAGTAAATTTTGTTCATGGGACTAAGACAAAATGTTTGTCCTAAATGCAGAGGCATTATATTGGTTTTCTACAAGCTGGCAGTTGTACTGCAGGATCTGTAACAACCCACAGAGGAATTCCCAAAGTGCTGGACTCTTTTGGACTTTTGTATTGCTGCAGTGAGCACAAAGTGCTATTCATAGTAGAGGTACTTGAGAAATTTTGCAAATCAAAATAAATATCTTAAACAAATAATATATAATCAAAAACGAAAGACCATACCTCACCTAATTTTGCTGAAACGTTTAAAGTTGTACTGAAGTTCACAGTCACGTGAAACAGTAACTTTTATGTCTTTCTTTTTTATGTGCCCCTCATGCACAGGTTGCTCATGTTTCATTCAAGTTGACTTGTGCAAACACACGGCCCAGAATCCCTCTGCTCATATCTGGTTTCATTTAAATACAGAGTTCGTTGTTCGCTGGGATGACATTGAACACTGAAACCAAACAGTATGGCCGTTGTTATGTGGTACGAGATTTTCTCCTACTTATCAGGTGCATTTTCTTAAAGAAGTAAGAAGTGGGCCGTCCAGGTCTGTCCAGCAGGTGGGACGAGCTACAGAGCCACTTGGATGGCTTACCTAACTTTACTTAGATTTGGACACAGAATCACAGCACAGACTTCACTGCACAAAGGCAGAAGATGGTTTTTCTAACAGCTAAAATGATGCAAAGGACCGCGCTCTTTGTGACGGTTGGAGGCTTGGTGACATCTCTGATCACCACCTTCCTTCCACATTGGAAAACAATGAACTCTGATCTCAATGAAGTGGAGAACTGGTTCTCTGGGCTGTGGCACACCTGCCTCTACACCGAGGAAGTGGGAATTCAGTGTAAGGCCTACGATTCCATCATGGGACTGCCGTTGGACCTACAGATCTCCAGGGTGCTCATGTCAGTGTCTATTGGTACTGGTGCTTCAGCTGTACTGGCTGCTTTCCCGGGTCTGGAGGGGGTTGAGATGTGTATGGAGCCGCCTGGTGTGAAGAGAAGGCTCCTCATCTTTAGTGGGGTGCTGTCCTGGGTGTCTGGGCTCACTACTCTGGCTCCTGTGTCTGTTGTGGCCTATACAACTGTGGTGGACTTCTGGGACGAGGGTTTTCCTGATGTGATGCCACGATGGGAGTATGGGGAGGCGATGTTCTCCGGATGGTTCGGAGGACTGGCACTGGTCATCGGAGGGACTTTGTTCTTTGTAGCTGTGTGCATGGGCGACTACGACCAGCAGACATCGAGTGTACCAAACAGCCCACAGGTGAAGCAAAAGACACAGCACTACCTAAAGACGGAGGTTTTATAACTTGCATATTCCCATATGTGTAATATCTGCGTGTTCATGTACGTTATATGAAAGCATGACAGCCTGTGAAAGATTACAGTAGTTCTACCGAGAAGCACAGAAGTGTTTTTGGGGCCCTTTTGTTGTTTTTTTTACTGGATTTCAAACTGGAAATAAAACTTTTTTTTCTGTGATCTCTGTTTAGAAGAAAAAAATCTGAAGCAACTGTGTGCGACACATTTTATTAAAACAATGCGAGACAGTAGATGACTGCTGTAGTTTTTATTCTTGTTAAAGCATTGGAGGACAATTTATTTAGTAGAACATACACACCATTGGAACCTCACTTAATGGTATGGTAGCTAGTCAAAATAACATTTTGGTTGAATTACTCATGCATTAGTTATAATGTTGAGTGATGTGTGCAATAAGCGCACAAAAGTATGTCATAAAGTTTCAAAACATCAGAAAGGAACCTACTAGCAACATAATACCAATTTATTAGCTGAACTGAAAGATGAAGAAACTTAAAGAAACCTAAAATCAGCACACTAAACAATAAGTAAACAGCACTCGGGTCGGTAATGAAAATGTCCCACATTAGTTGTGAGCAGAGTCTGAGTGCTCACTGCCGTGCAGGAGTGAGTAAATGAGCAGGGGTTGCATTCTTGAGCTGCAGCTCCTCTGTGTTGAATTTCATTTCATGGGGAGGGGGCTTGGTGCCATCAGCTCCTTTTAGAGCTTAATGTACTCTGTTGCTCACTGTTTTTGTCAGAACTGATGTAAACTGTTTTGTTTTATTTCACCAAAAAAGGGCACTGATGTTTCTTTGGCTGGGCGATGTACGTTATTAGCATTTACTTACTGATTGGTTAAAATCTAATTAACAGGTTAAATCTACCCCTGATAACTACTGGCATTAATATTTTGGCAGAGCATTTGTTTTATAAGCCATGAATGATTCATTCACTTCTCCCTGCTCTCTTGATCTGGCTTTTTAGATACTGCAGCTCTCTGTGACCCCTGGCAATTCAATTAAACTGAGTGATGTGTCAGTGATGTCAGATGGCCTTCCCTGCACACTGGGCGAATCTGATAGTTCATCTTGTCGTGCATATCCACACGCCCCACCCTGGCTTTCACTCAAATATGCTTTTTCCATCAAACAAGAGCAGTGCGTGTGCACCTGTCAGCTGTCAAACATCAAATTAGTCCATGTGGAGAGTGGAAATGATCTAATATGATCTCTATTCTTTTATAATATGTTTTGTTTTGTTTTTGTGTTTTTTAAAGTGAAAGCATTAGCATTCTGAAAACACCATAAAGGTTTTGGTCCTGCATGCTGATCATCACCCGTGTCACTGCTGTCATCATCATTTCCATAGAAATGAATGTGTGATTATCAGGTGAATGACCTTGACCCATCTCTCCCACAGTGGGAGCATAAGGAATGGAAATAACTCAAGAGCTCATTTCTATAAGACTTAGTAGGCTATACCTTTGTAATCCGTTTCCATGCTACCCCCTCACTGAACCCAGGATTTACTGCAACAACTGCACTTTTAGGCTTTCTTCCTCTGCTGCACACACTGATAGAAGTGTAGCATTCACACACACGCGCGCTCGCGCACACACACACACACACACACACACACACACACACACAGTAAGTGCACCTTCGGTGTTTATTTTATGTTCCCTGGTGGTTAGTGTAACTACAATAAATCCAAACACTGGTAAGTTTTAACAGCAGATGATGCTCATGGAAGCAGCATTTACAGGGAGCAGCCAGTGTAATAGGTGGGCAGTCATTGGGGCAGTGCTTTGGGGAGGGTAGTTAAGTCTTTGATCAGGTTTAGCTGGCAAGTCAGGTCTTTGACATTTGAAGGCGAGGCTGAAAGGGTCTGAACAGAAAAGCAAGCCTGGCGCGCGCGCACTCACACACACACACACACACACACACAGAGAGAGAGAGAGAGAGAGAGAGAGAGCGAGCGTGTGTGTGTTTAGGAAAGAGAGAGGAGGGTTGGGTGGAGGAGAGCAGGGAACGGTGAGAATTCATGCTGTGTTAGCATCCCCTCAGCAACTCCATCAATACCGCATACAGCTGAGAAACTGGCAAAGGTCCTCCGTGCTGCGTTTTCAGGCTCGGACTGCAAAAGAGAGCAACTCCCACGACCGGTCGGCTCAGTGTGCTGCTCTTGCTGCTCCTGCTGCTGCTGAGGGGGACTCTGAGAGGGGCAGAGCGCACACACGTACACTCACCCACACACTCACTCACTCACTGGAGCCTCTGCTGCATCAAGAGGAAGAAGAGGAGTGCGGAGGAGGGTACGGAGGGACACGCAGACTGGGAATACTAGAGCCAATCCGGAGAGGGAGAAGACTGCGAGGAGACCCGTGCTAATATGCTGCCGTGGTCCGCAGGGACGGCTGAGCACCAGGGACTTTGACAGGATCTCAGTGCACCTGCTCCATGCACGCGGGTAAGACCCTTCACATTCATTTTACACCAGGGACTCAGAGTTTGAGGTAATTACTTTATATGTGTTTATGTGATGCTGCGTGTGTGTGTGTGTGTGTGTGTGTGTGTGTGTGTGTGTGTGTGTGTGT
>NW_024582637.1:383102-388090 GCF_018398535.1 Haplochromis burtoni | reverse complement strand
CACACACACACACACACACACACACACACACACACACACACACTGGAGCCTCCTAATGGGGATTGTGGTAACTGTAATCCACACTTTTTTCTTTCATAGTCTGTGACACGTAGGCACTGGAGTAAACAGAAGTCAATCAGAAGCTTGGTGGCATTTCAGGGAACACCTTTAACTTCAGACATGGCTTGGGACACTTGCTGCACTTCCCTGTCCCTCCTGTCTCCTTTCACTGCAAACAATTAACACATGAACAGCAAAAAGACACCAACAAAAAAAGATCAAGGATTAAAATGCTTTCATTTTTATACATTTGTCAGGGGCACTGAAGACTTCATTAAATTGCTAGTAAATAAAATAAATGGTCAGTAAGAGCCTGTCAGCTCAGCAGCAGGTTTGCGCAATTGCAGGATGACTCCTCAGGCTTATCTTGCATTTCACAAACCAGAAGAGCTGACTGTGAGGGAAAGAAAGAAGCGTGGTCAAATATTAAGCAGCATGAGGCCTTTTATCAGCCAAGGATCAGAGAACTCTAACTACAGGCTAACCTGTCAGGATACCTGCCAAAGCAGGTGTTTTAAAATAGTCGAGGTGTTATGAAGTGAATGAGGCAATGAAAAGCTGATCTTCTCTTAGTACATATGGAGATCGCAGCATGTTCCTCTTCTGCTAACGTTACACATGCTATCACAGTTTGCGTGGTAATTTCAGTGGGTGTGTCCATCAAAGGGCTGGCATTTGTTTCACTCACGTTCACGTTATAGATCAGCCTCTTTTCCACCAACCAGGAGTTGGCATTTTGCTAATTCTCCCCTCTGACATTCCAGTAACAGGTTTTGCATTTGTAGGGAAGTGAGTGAAGCTGACAGCTTGTTTGCAGGCAGGATTATTAGCACTGCTTGGGGACAGGCCCAACAGTGAGAAAGAGTGAGGGATCTGCGTCATATGTTGTGAGGACCAAATCTGCTTAACCTACTTTAGTTTTGCACAAAATATCTTGGGTTTACTGGAGCTCCAGTATGGTAGCTATTTGTGATCCAATTTGTTGTTCATCAAAGTTTCAGTGGTGATGAATTATTTAAGGGACAACATGCAAGGGGCAAGTTTTCCTACATTAAAATATTATCCTTATTTAAGTAAAAGTCCTGAAACAAAAACGGAAAAATAGACCCTACTTAATGATTAGCAAAAAAATGTGCACAAGTGTATTTTAGTAGCAATTTCCAATATAGGGTTTACTTAAAGGGCCATGACATACATTTGAAGAGTCCTGAGATGATTAATGAAGTGAGATCTAGCCAATATTTCACAAAAAGGCCATCTTTGGCTTTTGGTGAAGTATTGGGATAGTTTTACTTCTTTGGATTAGCAAACCATTTAAAAAGTTTATTGGGGATTCTGTCTCTTGTTGAAACATTTACAACTCATAAAGTGTTTGAACTCCAAATAATGTTTGTAGAATCTGCAGTTGTCCTTTTCATATGTGGCACACAGCAGGAGATGATACACCTCACATGCGTTCTCACTACTGGCAACACTTCAGAAGGTTTAGGGAAGAGTGTTGTCTAGTTAGAGCGCACAGCAGGCAGGAGTGAAATATGCTGTGATTTCACTGGACAATACCTGTGCTATTGTTACATTGAAAGAAACAGAGCTGGCAGGTTAAAAACTGCTTAATGTACAATTAACCTGCTAAGATATTTCCATTATCAGATGCAACTTCACGCTCAGTCTATAGCGCCTTATGAAAGCAACTTTAGACTAAGAGCTAACACTGGCAAAAGGTCTTTACAAATTGCCCTTTGTAAGAGATTGCAGGTCTGAAAGGTCAAATCATCCATCAGCTTATCCAGCCTGGTTATCTGAGCTGACAGGACAAAAGGACAGATACACTCTGGATATAACACCTCACATTACATCAACATCTCTAGCCAGTTTAGAGTCACCAGTCAACTCAACACGTATGTTTTGGGGACAACCTGGAGCACTCACAGGGCCAGGGAAACCATACAGAGAGGGGCCCAGGAGGTTCAAACCCAGTAACTTCTTTCTATGAGGTGACAGCGTTAACCACTGTACTACTGCGCCTCCCACCTGAAATGAGTCAATTTTGGACAGAGCACTTAACATCCATTTATTTATTTTTAAAAATATTTTAATTTAAACTTTTTCTGGAAATGAAGAAAAGCAGAGCATAAAATGAATATTTTTGTGTGCAGCACTAGTAGCTCAAAAATATACTTAAGTTGTCAAGTTTGGTGGTATAAACAGAGCCTGAATCCAGCATGCGAGACCAGAAGGAGGAAAATAAAAGAGAGACTTTATCGCAGTTGATATGTCCAAAATAAACAGAGCCAAAATATATGGGAACAAACTGAGCTGCATTAGAGAGGTACATAAACAGATGCTTTAAATAATGGGAAGGCGGGTCTACACATACACACAGAGAGGGCTGAGAGGCAACAGGAGATTGGTGGGGATGAGCCACAACTGAACATAATCAGCACAGTTGAATACAGTTAGGGCAGGGCTAATGGAAAAACAGACCATTAAACTAAGGTTAACCTTTAAAGGAAAATAGAAAATAACACAACAATGAAATATCAAACACAGATACAAGACAGGGGAACCAGAGGGAACTAAAAATCCTAAAAAAAAAAGTGAAAATCTCAAAACCAAGGATTACAAAACTGAATCTCAATCTCATCACTAGAAAAACAATAAAACTCAAACAGAGCCCTTAAACTCAATTGCATTAACTAAGAATCCAAACCTCAGAACCTAAGTATCATAAGTACTTGAGTAAATGTACTTTCATCCAGAGCAAATAAATACAGTGTACATATGCAACACCAGCACACTGTTAGCTGCAGATTTCTGTCCAATTAGAGGAGATCTTTCCATTTCTCATTTGTCTTCAGGAACTTTCTCTAAGCAGCGCTCCATTCAGTACTGCAAAGTTTTTTTTTTCTAAAGTTCAAGGACATTAAGATGTGCTCAGAATATCAAGCAGTCCTTTTGGTTGAACCTCAATAGGATAATTTGGTGATGGATTGCACCACGTTGAGTGATACACCTGCCATCCTGTGTATGCTGAGATTCATAGCAGCCAGTGAGTAACTAGCTACAGTATGTGTGGGTGAAATACCAGAGCTGGCAGAAATGTGTGAGGGCAATGTGGAAACAAAACAAGGGGGATTTTAAAACTCAAGGGGCCCCTGCTTCCCTTTAAAGCGCAGTGTGACGAGAAAGCTAATAGGTGTCGGAGTGCTGTTAATATTTAACAGTTTCCCATGCAATATGCATGAACAAAGGCAACAGTGTGTGTGGACATGTTCCTAATTAACACAATTGCTTCCTTTTTACAAGCACTAACAGGTTACATAGACAAGGATAAACAGTGGCTGGGCTCTCCTCAGGGTCTGACTTCTGCATCCTTCACAGAGCAACATTAGCTGCACATTAGTAACACAGACATAAAGACAAATATCAGTTTGGTAGTGATAAAAACAACACAAGTACATTTTCTAATGCTTGTAGTTTTAACAGCAAGTCATCACAGTGTGACGGTGTGTGTGTTGTTTACAATTTCACTCGCTCTGTGCATTCAGATTATGTGGAGGAGCTGACGTGTGCGATGGCCAGCTTGGACCTGCAGGTTCTCAGACCTCCAGCTCTGCATTACCGTTACCTCCAAAACAAGCAGCCCAGCTCCACGATCTGACTGTACCTCCCCTCCTCTCCTCTCCCCCTCTCCCTCCCTCTCCCTGGGTGTCCCTCAATCCTGGGCCCACCATGGGAGGATGCTTCTCCAAACCCAAACCAGGTAAACAGCCTGTTTGCCCAATTCAAGCATTAGTAAATTTTGTAAAATCCACAACTGCTGTATGATGTCCTTTACTTTTTTGGATATTTTTTTTGTCTTTATATACATCTTTATAAGCCTTGAGTCATCCCTCGTTTCATTATATTTTGCTTCAAAGGAGCCAGTCTTTTAATTCTTTTAAAGTGGTCTTAAGAAATGGTTTTCTGGGTTTTCTGTAGGTCTTTCAAAAATGTATTGGATTTATTGGCTGCTTTCTCTCATTTCACTCCAGTCCTTGTACCTTACCATTTTCAAAATAATGCTTTTTGTTTAACACTGTTCAACAAGGGACCTAACTCAATGATAAACCAGTGTTCATTAGAAAAAAAAACCTATTTTAAATAGGCACTTTGTCACTGCCATCCAAAAACACAAAATTTGTTCCAATTTCTTTAGCTGAATATATGAAAAATGCCAAAGGTAACAAAGACTGATGGATATAAAATTGTATTTTTGCACTAACAAGGTGATTCCCAAAAAGCTTTTAGTAAAAAAAACCATGCCATATCACAGCATGGTGCGCAGTGTGTCCTTAAAAAATGTGAAGAAACTGGACAAGTGCCAGACCGAAGAAGAAGCCTGCCTATAAACTATCTGCAGCACATGAATAGTATGTGAAAGTAACGTCCTTAAGAAATAGGAAAAAATCGAACAAGACTTGGGGCACGACCTGAGTGATGCATTTAACCCTTCAGTTGTTCACCAAAGCCTCATCAGCAATGCTCTCAATTGAAGCGTGGCTGTCAAAAAGCCAAATTTTTCATTCAAATTGTTAATATGTACGTCAGGGCAGGAGAGAGGTGCAATAGTGAGTGTCTACAGCCATCTGTAAAACATGATGAAATCTCTGTTGTGGTTTGGGGCTGTTTCACTCAGTGATGTTGGGAATCTTGTCAAAACTGATGGCATTATGAATGCAGAATGTTTTTTAAAGAAATACTGTAGTCCTTGTAGTAGTTGTAAAGATAGTGAAGAAAATATAATACAATAATTATACAAAAAGCACACTATTTTAATTTTTATTCTATACAAGGTTAAAATTATGAAGCTTTTCAATGTAAATCGGGACCGTTTGGTGTCTTTGTTTGTCATTTTGCTTCCAAATCCTGTTATACACTTCCCCTCA
>NW_024582637.1:301711-383082 GCF_018398535.1 Haplochromis burtoni | reverse complement strand
GTGTGTGTGTGTGTGTGTGTGTGTGTGTGTGTGTGTGTGTGTGTGTGTGTGGGAGGAATTTAAATGCTCTCCCTACTGTCTTTGGTTATTAAGGACTACATACTGAGACACAAATATCTAAAACTGACATGTGTACAGTATGTGTGAGATCTGTTTATGCATCACCTCAGTGTTGGCATTGCTAAGAGGTACTCTAATAACATACTCGACTTCACATTCAGGTGCACTGAATAAGATTTCATCATCTGTTCAGAGACTCTAGTTGTATGTAAATGATGACTGTCAGGCAGCTGAACAGTAATAAGTGTTGATAACAGTGTAACCTCCAGCTACTAATGCACACTCAATGCACAACAAAGATTTACTATCTACACTGGAAAAATGTCTCAGGTCAAAGGCTGAAGTCACTTTCAAGTTCTAATAGAATGAGAAGAATAGAAAAGATTATTATTGTCACTATACACATGTACAATGCGATTTAGAGCATCTTCTACCCAGGCAGCCGTGTTAAAGCATGAGATGGAAAAGAACATTATTAACATGAAACCTATAAAGTAGCTTATTCGGATACTTTATACTATGATTTATAAATAAGGATGACTCCCACTCTAAATATACAGTAAATACTGTAGAGGATCATTTATTCACACTTATATAGAAGTAATTAAAAAGTGGGAGTAAATTTGCACCATTAGAAAGTCTATGATGGAGGGAGGCCTTTAAAGACAAACTGCTGCACCATCTTCATTTGCCTAAAAATGTGAAGAAATACAAAAAATAAATATAAAATCTGAACATTTTACATAATTATCTATGCCATGCTTGCTACTGAGTAAATGTAAGTCTGTGCTGGGCAACTTACAAGAATTAGATCAAATATATTTATGTATGTTATAACCCTGATAACTACTTAGTCTGATCAAATGAAGCATCAGTGTGACGACGTCTTATTTAGCCTCAGATATTACAGCTGCTTCTGGAGATTCTCTTCAGCCGTGGAAAGCTTTCTCTTTCTTTTCTCCTGCAAATGCACTCACTACTATGATTTTCCATTGATTTTAATTAAGACTTGCTCAGCAGGAGAAAATTCCAGCCAGATTACTGTGTAAGAACCGGATGATCAGCACATTTTTCCAGCCGAACAGATAAAGCCTGCTGCAGTGAAAAAGGAGTTACACAACCGCTTCTTAATGTTCGCAAATACAAAGCAAACAGCAGCGCATCAGAGAAAACGGAGTGGCTCCAAAATACATAGATTAATGTGCTCCGTGCTGCTGCAGTCTGTATTTTTTGCTGTCATCTTGGGAGAGCTGAAGCTGCACTTAAATCTCCACCGCTGCCATGAATATCGCATTATTTAATGAGCATCATTTAAAAAGCCTCTTCAACCTGGTAAATCGTATTTTTGAGAATGAACTGATGATTTTTTTTTTTATTTAAATGCAAATTGTCAAACTATCTCCCTATTTTGGGGATTTTTATACCACATCACCAAAGAAACAACTGAATAAGAGGTATGCACTAGAAGGGAGAGAAAAAAAGAAGACAGGGTTGCACATGCTTCCTGCTTTCATTTGTTTGAGCTTTGTGGATGTCGGAGTCAATTTGTCCTAAGGTTGTAGACATCTCTCTAGGCTGTAAGGCCAATTGCTGCTATAAATTCTAGAGAAGGATAGAAATGAAATAGCACAGAACAGGTTTATGGAATAATAAAGATAGTCCACTGGTGATCGTTAGCATCAATATCCCCTGAAATCATTTTCATTTTAAACCTTCACACCATAATTCTGCATCAACTGCATTTATTCAGCTCTGCGTTTTCGCACATTTTCTGATTGGGCCATGTCTCTGCTGTGCAGTTGAAGTAAAAGTGGAACTCTCTCTCCTGGATAAAGAAAAAGAGGTGGACGGGTTGTCGCCTAATGGCAAAGCGAGCCCCTTTGCTGAATGCAGACCTAACGGGGCCCTGGCTCACGGCTCTGACGATGACTCCACCCTGCTCCCTCTCTACCACAAACCCCGGGACTATGTGGAGGCCTCTGTGTGCCACGTTAAAGATCTGGAAAATGGACAGTAAGAACGTGATCACGCAGCTTTTTTTTATTCACTTACCTGTTGATGCACATTTTAAATATGATAAAATACTGAAGGAAAGTAAAGCTTGGGAAGTATTGAATTAAGTAAGACTGTCTTAAATTGTGAGATCAGGATTGTGTTTCCTTTTCCGTTAAGATAAGGCGAAATTTCATTTCCCAGCGTTAATGGTAGTTAAGAACTAAATTGTGAGGACGTTTGGAGGTCACCCAGAATGAATGAATTCTTTGTTTTTAGTGTTTTTAGGTGACCTGCATAGTTGTAGCACAAATACAGTGCCTCCTGTTTAAAGTGCAGAAATTGTTTGTTAGAAGCATCCATGACCAAACACATGCAGTTATAGCCATACACACTGGGATAGTGTTGTAGTTTTGTACATGAAACAATGAGTTTTAAATCAATTAATCAAAATTTGGCTGAAGTGCAGACTTTCTGCTTTAACTCAAACTTTAACAGAAGTACTGAATTAACTGTTTAGGAATTAAAGACATCTATTATACATAGTGTCTGATTTTCAGAAGCTCAAAAATAGGTTGGACACTTGAGTGACAAGCAGTTTAATAACTAGGTGAGGCCAGTTCCCACGTAATTTAATGAAAAACTGAGCAGATGAAAGATCTGGACTTGATTCCCAGAACTTGATGATAGTGGTGATAGTTCACCAGGACTGACTATATGAAGTCCAAAGAGATGTCACTCTGTCTCTAAAAGATGATCTTTTTACACTCAATCATGTTACTGACCTGTTACCAGTTAACCTAGTTACCTACAAAATGTTCCTCCAGCTGTATCTATTAAGTACCCCTTACTTTTCCAGCCTTTTGTTTCCCCCATCACAACTTCTATATTTTACTGTGAATAAAATCTCATAAAATATCAATTTATGCGAATTGCACATTATTGTGCTTTATTTCTATGTTTACATTTTATACAGTGTCCCAATGTTTTTGGCGTTGAGGTTGTAAAATCCTTTCAAAGTAAAGTTTACACATCAATCACATCATCAATCACATCTTAGCTGTTTGAGTTGAAATCCACTGCAGTGGTGCACAGAGGCAAAATTACAGAAAGCGTGTCATTGTCCAGTTACTCTGGATCTGACTATCATTTTATTTTGTGTGCTTGACAGAATGCGAGAGGTTGATTTGGGAAGCGGCAGGGCTCTGTTGATTAAAGAACATGGGGAGTTCACAGCCATGGGCCACAAGTGTCCACACTATGGAGCACCTCTGGTTAAAGGTGAGATATATATTTTTAGTTATGGAGTGACGGGGCGAGTTCGATGTCTGCACATAGTGTTCCACAGTGGATGAGAAGGCTGTTTCCCTGCACCCTCAGGTGGGGGAATAGGTCCTGACCATCGTTTGTGCTGAATGACAATCAAGTGTACTGATCTTTCTTGAAGTTACTTGGCGCGGTGCTTAAAAGTGTTCTGCTGAAGGACTTTAATACTCATATTGGCAACGACAGTGTGACCAGGAGGGGTATGACTGGGAGGGGCAGCCTGACAGATCTGAACCTGAGTGGTGCTGTGTTACTAAACTTATGTGCTAACCACAGTTTGTCCATAACAAACACAATGTTTGAGCATGAGAATGTCAGTAAGTATAATGAACCCCAGGACACTCTATGATGATAGATTTCGTGATTGTTTGCTCAACCAGTCTATGTGTTTTTTCCTGTGGGCAATGCTTTGAGGGTAGGGAGTAACTAAGGGCCATTCAGTTCCTGTATAACCACAGCAAGAGCTTGGTTCACATTGCCAGTAGTAAACCTGTTACCAGTAAAAGCTGGACTCAAAGACCAGGACTGTTCTTTGTCAGTGATTCTGTTCATGACTTTTATGGATTTTCTAGGTGTAGACTAGTGATGGAGGGTTTCTGATTTAGTGGCCTCAGGATGAAATCTCTGGTCCTTGCAGATATTGTGATTCTTCTGTCCTCATCAGGCAGTGACAGTTGAGTGTGAAGTGGATGAGATGTCTGGATGTCGCTGCTTAGACTGCTAAACAAAATGTATGGATGGGCCATATGCTGTTATTTCAGGTGTGCTGTCCAAAGGACATGTGCGTTGTCCCTGGCATGGTGCATGTTTCAACATTGCAACAGGAGACATTGAGGACTTCCCTGGACTGGACAGCCTGCCCATCTTTCAGGTGACCTTCCACACTGGTGCTACCTCTTAACACATTTCCTGCCTAATCATCTTTTTAATGATCATCAAAAAGTGTACACATCACATAATTCTGTTTGCAGGTCAGAGTTGAAAAGGACAAGGTGATCATTCGGGCAAACAAGCAGGTAACACGAAGAAGAAGATGAAGAGTTCATGCAGGAAAGTCAGCTGACCACCTGATTGACCTAGGATCTTTCTTTAATGATTTTCAGGCTCTTCAGTCACAGAAAAGGTCAAAGCCCATGGCCCGATGTTCAGCAGTCATTAACTCCAACACAGGATTCAGCCATGTTCTCATTATTGGCTCAGGTTAGTGTGTGTGTGTGTATATCCTCTTTATTGTTTTATGTCTCACAGCTGACCCTAAATAACTCCATCTTTCTTTGAGTTTCTTCTTTGCAATGTTATGTGCATCTGTTTTGGTTAACTTACTGGCAGGTCCAGCCGGTTTGGTGTGTGCAGAAACACTGAGGGAAGAGGGCTTCACGGATCGCATTGTCATGTGCACTATGGACAAACATCCTCCATATGACAGGCCTAAACTGAGTAAGGTTTGTACACAGACCCTGAACACATACAATGAGATAGACCTCACTTAGCCACCAAAGTTACATAACAGACTGCAGAGGTGCTGCTGTGGTCAGCGCTGCTAAAACAATTCTTTGAGGAAAAGCTACACACTTCAGAACAACCAACAAAGCAAAGGAAAATGGCTTGTACATAAAAAATATATATAAATAATTCATAATTCCAAATATGACTAAGATTTTGAGTCATATCTGGTGTAAGAACACACTTTAAAGGCTGCCAAGTCAAAAAAGAGACTGCCTATTACTTCTGTGACTAGAATGACTGCAGGATCTGTTGTGTTTTTACAACAGGCTGAATATGATTAATTGTGACTTTGCAGTTTTGAGCAATAGCGTGGGAATGAAAGGGTTAAATGACATTTCTAGACTTTGTTCCAACTGTTTCCTTTGCTCAGTGCTAACTTGCTACCCCTCAGTCCTTAGAGAGCACGGCAGAGCAGCTGAGACTGCGCTCCATGGACTTCTTGCAAGATCATGACATTGAACTTCTCAAAGAGAAAGAGGTGATTAATATTTAAATGTTTAATTAATCATTCATTAATGTTTAATGATATGTATATATCTGTTTTTTGTTAGGATTGTTTTTAAAAAAAGAAACTGAAGGAAAACTTCAATTTACACCTTCATTGTTTTTGTTTTGTGTTTTTTTAGGTGGTGGCAATAGATGTGAAAACACAATCTGTGATATTTGAAGATGGCCTGAGGATGGAGTACAGGAAACTCTTTATTGCTACAGGAAGCAAGTAAGCAAAAAATATTCTTTTCTCGTGATGCCAAAGAGCTGAGAATGTAAATGAGTAAACTGACACCCGATTGTGCTCCTGTTCCTGCTTGAAAGACCAAAACCAATGAACTACACGGGCAAAGATGTCAGGAATGTGTTTCACCTCAGGACGCCCGAGGATGCTAACAGCATAGCGAGGCTAGCCAACAACAAGAATGCAGTGATTGTGGGAACGTCATTTGTGGGTGAGACAAAGACACATTTATAAACATATTGTTTTCATAACATTTAAATTCGCAAAAAAAGATTTTCTCAGAAAAGAAAAGTATCAGATATTCAAATTTTTATCTTTTATTTAACAGATAAAACGAATATATTGATACACTGTACAGTTTTTAAACATTATATTATATTTTTTCATTTATTGTTTTATTTATATATTAATTAATTCAGACATTATATATTTCTTTATATATTAACTACTATTCATTGCTCATGTTTTTTTCACAGTACAGCTTTGCATATAAAAAAATTGTCCACTCATTTCCAAAGGTGTTAACTCTTACTGTATTACTGTTTTGTGTCATCCTGCATTAACTAGTGTGTATGTTAAGTGCTGTTTATTCATTATGACGGCAGGTATGGAGGTGGCTGCAGCTCTGACTGACAAGGCCCACTCAGTCTCTGTCATCGGGATCGAGTCGGTCCCTTTTAAAAAAGCTCTCGGGGAGAAAGTAGGGAAAGCCATAATGAAGGTAGAGACGCCCTCCTGGGAAATCAAGCTTTTCAGAACATGAAGCACTTTCACAATTCTATCATCAGCATTCTCCCTGAGAGGAAACTATTAGTTAAAATGCAAATCATGTTTCGCAGGTCAATACTGCGCCACAAATGGGAGTGTAAATCTTCTCATTAGCGGCGATTGATCATGCAGACACATGAAAATTCAGCGGTGAACTTTTTCTCTCTCTGTTTTCGAGTATTCACTAGAACCGTTTTGTCTTCGCAGCTGTTTGAGGCAAACAGGGTGAAATTCTACATGCTGAACGAGGTGTCAGAGATGGTTGGCCATCATGGACAGGTATTCAGAAAGTGAGAGAAACAGCACAATGCTCGGACGCACTATTGTCTCTTGTTTGATAACGTGGCAAAACTCAGATAAGGAGATAGACATTGTGTCCACTGAACTTGGGATATTGAAGATTGCATCCATCTCTTGGGGGAAATGATCTAAATAACTTTGAGAGACGCCGTGACTTTACATGTATAATCCCATTTCTCAGTAAAAAAACTAACTGAATAAAAAGACCAGTTTTTATATTAACATTTATTTTGCGTGAGGGTTGTTAATGTATCAATAGATACACTAGCACATAACTGCAAGCTGTTTTTTCTCTGTTACAGTTGAAAGAGGTTGTACTGAAGAGTGGAAAAGTCCTGCGGGCAGATGTGTGTGTCATTGGAGCAGGTGATATGAAACATAATACAGAATATGTCCTTATTGTCTGTCATTAATTATCTAAAAATTACTTTGGTGACATTAAAAGTGTGTTTTTGCACTCTTGCTCTGCTCTCCTGCAGGAAGCGTTCCTGCAACAGGGTTCCTGAAACAGAGCGGCATCCACTTAGACTCCAAGGGCTTCATTATTGTAAACAAGGTGCTGTGCAGAGCCTGGAGCCTCACTTAAACTCTTTGACTCCCATTTCGTTAAATTCTTCCATCTTTCTTCCAGAATATGCAGACAAATGTTGATGGGGTCTTTGCTGGAGGAGATGTGGTGATGTTTCCTTTCCAACCACGCAACAACAAGAAGGTGAACATCCCTCACTGGCAAATGGCTCATGTCCACGGTGAGTTTGTTGTAGCATGTTCTTGACTGCATTCATACTCCATAACTAAGGCTTTTATAACTCAACTATGTCAATGTTTGCGGTTTCCACTGGCACTAACAGGAAAGGTAGCAGCTCTTAGCATGATGGGCAGAGCCACTGAGGTCAAAACCGTGCCTTACTTCTGGTCAGCCATGTTTGGGAAGACCATACGCTATGCAGGTAGGCGGGCCTTCCAACCATCTTTAGTGTTTGCTTTAGCCTGAAAATTTGTGTTAAGAGGAAGACTGACTGTGGAAAAAAAGATCAGAGACTGAGAGGAAATGCGTGTGCCCTGAAATGTTGGTACTACACTGCCATCTAGCTGAACAAAAATGAAGCCCGTGGCCAAGAATTAGGCCTGAGTCGGATTATTTGTTTCTATTTCTGGAGGTTACGGTGACGGATTTGATGATGTCATTATACAAGGAGATCTGGATGAACTGCGCTTTGTAGCATTTTATACAAGGTAAGATTTCTAGAATTTTTCTGATATCTTAGTACGCTTGTGTGTTGTTGTTCTTTAACTATTGTGAACTAATATTTATCTTTTATTGTGAAGGTACCTTCTCATTGTTTCCTCCTCTGGTCCATCTATAGGAGTGAGGAGGTGGTTTCTGTCGCCAGCATGAACTATGATCCCATTGTATCCCGAGTGGCAGAGGTCCTAGGATCCGGAAAGACGATTAAGAAGCGAGATGTAGAGTAAGTGTCCTTCCGGACCAGAATCTGGTCGTGGTTACAATAATAGTTTTGGTGTCTAAGGTTTATGTTAAAGAAATACCTGACAAATGTTTTCAATCTGACAGAAACCACAGTGAGAGATGGAGTTTATAATCATACGAAGTTTTCTGTGAGCCAAATAAATTGTTTTATTTGAACACACTACAGAGCAATTATATATTTAGATATTTTACATGATTTATTGATATTTTAAAACTGTATTTTAAGAATTACACATTTTCCCCACTAACTATATACACTCTTTTGACAATTAGTTAAACCCTGCTGGCACCAGGTTGAATCTCTCGTTCCACCACATCCCAGTGGTACCCAGTTGGTAGTAAGGAGCTCAAAGTGTGCCAAGAAAATATCCCCCACAGCATTACAGCACCCCTACCAGCCTGGACCGTTGATACAAGGCAGGATGCATCCATGTGTTCATGTTCTTTATGCCAAATTCTGGCCCTGCCATTTTAATGTTGCAGCAGAAATTGAGACTCATCAGACCAGGCAAAGTTCTTTCATTCTTCTATTGCTCAATTTTGGTGAATATTGTGTCTCAGGTGAGCATGAATTGTAGTCTCAATTTCCTGTTTGTAGCTGACAGGAGTGGCACCGTATGTGGTCTTCTGCTACTGTAGGCCATCTGCTCCAAGGTTTAATGTGTTGTGCATTCATTCATGCTCTACTGCATACCTTGGTTGAAATAAGGGGTTATTTGAGTCACTGTTCCCTCTCTGTTAACTCGAAGCAGTCTGGTCATTTTCCTCTGTCCTCTGGATGTTTTTTGTGTAAACTCTAGAGATGGTTGTTTGGGAAAATCCCAGCAGATCAGCAGTTTCTGAAATACACCAGCCCATCTGGCATCATCTTGTCTCCATGCCTAAATGCGTTATGTTGTTGAGATGTGATTGGCTGTTTAGGCATTTGTGTAACAAGCAGTTGAACAGGTGTACCTAACAAACTATTCATTGACTGTATAGCAAATACACTGAGTACATTTGCATTTTAAGAAAGAACCAGCATAGTTATGAAGTATTTAAATAGTTTAAGCAGTTGTAATTTCCATGTTTCACTTTAACCACCAATAATATTATTGATATATAATATTATACTACTATTATGCCTTTAACTGTATATAAATTCTAAAAAGAATTAATTGCTTGTGATGCTCTTTGTTATGAGTAAACATTAACAGTAATATAATATTAAGTAAAACTAGAAAAAGACCAAACAACTAGAATTTGTTTAAAAGGGCTGCTAGAAAAACCCAACTTCTCTCAATAAAGAACAGGGCAGCACATTAAAGTGGGGATGTTTGTTTATAAAGCATAGCAGCATGTTTGGTGAAAACCAAACAATGCACATAAGCACAAACACATCATAACAACTATTTGCACAGTTTTGGAGGGGTGATGAAAAAATCAGATAGTCACACAGACAATGATTACTTCAAGTTACTGCTGCTAAAGGTGTTCAACAAACTACTGAATCACGGGGTGTGCTTGGAGTTTCACAGGATTGCAGAAAGTCCTGTGAAAACTTTTTTTTTCATGACTGTGCAGCTATAGGATTAAAAACTGTGATGGTAACACAAAGCTTTAATCACAATTAATACTATGAAATTACACACACTGGTTAAGGAGCCTCTGTGAGAGGGTTTACAAATCAGTTTCTTGACTATTATTAGGAACTGCTGGATCTGTTAAACGGTTAAAACCGTACCGTAATGATGTTGCTGGAATCCTGTGTCCACTTTTTCCTTGTTTTTGTGACCATACTGTTGTTGTGTCTTCTGTTTCTAATAATGCTTGCAAAAAACCTGAAGGATGTTAACACGACTTGGCAAGTATGGAAAAATATCTGCTTTTTCTCCTTTCTGCTTCACGCATTAACAGCCACTCACAGGGAGCTGTAATTTATCAACTAACGTGTGATTTTGTTGGCATGTTTTTGTTTGTATGTAATGGGATTTTATGTGTGTGTGTTTTAGGACTGGAGACATTTCTTGGTTGATTGACAAAGGCTCTCAATGACTTCCCATCTGAAGTTCCCAGTCCCTTTGGACACCTCCATATGGACACTCATGGTGCTGAGACACTGAGCAGCTATCACAGTCTATTCACAACACACACAAACCTGCTGATATGACTGTCTGTTTGGGACATGCTTACCTGAGGACATCACTTTTTCTCCTAAGAGATACTTTAAAATAACAAAAGGAGCCACGCACGACCTGAAAACACTGAGCGACTGTGTCGGCAGGTCTTTTATTATCGATGTTGTCTTGTTTCACAACGAAGCAATACCGGTATCAGCCTCTGTGCTGCTGCAAGATGTATCTACCTGTACACTTTGTTTATAAGAAGCCAGGGAAGGGCAATGAGTTTTTTTTGTACAGATAATATTGTAAATAGTTATAATCCTGAATGCACTGTAACAAAATAAGAGCATACATTTTCCAGTGAATGACAGACGTGGTCGTATGCTTGCATACAGGCCGTAGATCTGCATGGTATAACTTGCTATAACAGGAGTTAAATTAAGCCCCAAATAGTAAAAAAAAAATTTAATGTAGACACATGAGCAAAGCTTAAATCTGCAATAAAAACAAACTGTGTTACCACTTCAGCACAAGCCTGAATGCAGCTTTTAACCTACTTACCAACTCTCACTCGCAGCGTTAATTTGTGATTTATTATAATGGTTAGACTCACAGCTTACCTCTCTGTTATGGTTGCCTTGCTAGTAGAGTGCACAAATGGAATTCTTATTCTTTGATCACATACTAGTGCTTGCACTGTAGATTCGTGTATTTTCTAACAAGTAGGTATAACCCCTCGGAAATGAATAGTGAGCAATAGTAGCTTAAGGTTATTTTGCATAGCCGTCACCCCTGTAGAGACGTTGTTTGTTACTAACTCAGGGAACTGAGGATTGTGGCCTGGGTTTGCCGGTCCCTCTGCAAGCAGAAAAATTGAATTTGTTGCTTAAATATTTCCTCACAGTTACTGCAGTTTCAGTGGTTCAGAGCTTGCAATGCGCTTCATGATAGAAAGCAGATATTTGATTGCATCCTGGAGTGCCGCAGATCCCGAAACACTTGAGCTCTGACACACACGTCAACAAAGCGATTAAAAAGGCATTGTTCTCCCTGCAGAGATGTCTGGAATGGCATTTTTATAACTAAACTTTGAAATAAAAGTCTTCCAACAATAACTGCTTTATGTTACATTTTATTTTTCATGTTATTCTACTTGTTATTTGCATGTCTGTTCTTGACTGTATTAACTGGAAAAAAAAAAAAGTGTAACAGGTTTAAAAAAATGTTTAATGATTTCCAAAGAGGTGACAGAGCGTAGTTTTTGCATGTTTTTCTTGACAGATTTCATTCTTTGATTCATGGTTATTAAAAATATAGATGAAATCACTTGAGTCTAGATTTCATGCAGTAGCACAAACATTTCACAGAATTTATAAATGAAGTTTCACAACTATATATATAAAAAATCTGAATTGTGAGCCATCTAACATTAAAAAACAAACAAACTGGGAGTGTCCACAACTATATTGCAAATAGCCTGGAGGCTTGGATAAAAGTAAGGATGCACCGATCCAACTTCTCTATTCTGATAAAAATTCTGAAATGTCAACTCAGTGCTTTTGCCACCAACTCTTTCAGTGCATCATGTATTATGAAGCAAGATTTCATCTTAGCCAGGTAACTTCAAGTTTAGGCCTGGGTTTTGTGCATTACAAAGGCAGTTCACATCTTTCTGGGATATATAACCATAGAAACTTATGCCAGACAGCTAATCTGCTCTGGAGCAGAAAATAGTATCACCATTCCTGGAAGAGTAAGTTTTTCTGTCATTAGCATCAATAAGGAATATAGATATAGACTCCTTCATATAGGATGGTAAAACAGGGCACATATTTGTGCATGTGGACCTCATTTGCAGCTAAGTTAGATCTATATTTGACCTGTTTTTCATATTTTTTCTGCAGCTGAAAGAGTAAGGCAACAATTGCCTCACACGCATCTCATCCACAATTTACTGTGGCTGTTTATTCGCAATAGAGCTGTAATACTAGTATGTCTGTTGACTTACACAGTCAGCATTTATACCAACTTTCCTTTCTGGCTTTCAATCGGCTAGGCTTTATTAATGTAGTAGTGCTTTTCCAGTCTTACTGACCAAAATTCTTCACAAAGTGCCTTTTAATAATATAATCTTTCTATTACGTACACACACTCTGCTTTCAGCCAGTGTTGTGTGTGTTTGACTGCTTCATATTGTTCTAATATTATAGTTTTACCTCCCATTGTAAAATCAGCCTATAAAACGGACAGATCTGCTGTTACAGATTGATCAGATGCAGTTCATGTAAACACATTCGTAGCCATGTAGAAAAATTGTGAGTTAACTTATCGAGCTGATAACCATCTTCATGTGAACGATTAACCTGCTCGCTAATGTTAGAGGTTTATTTATATCAGTCACTGCAATTAAAAAAAAGAAAACCTCAAAAGCAGCTCTAATGGTAATGTAGAGCATTGGATCAGTGCATCTCTAAGAAAAAGCACCTCACATGTTGACATCTGTCAACACTGATAAATACATCTACAAACAGTGTGGTGAAGGCAGTATATGGTGTCACTAGTTACATCTATCAATAACGGACCGGCAGGATTCAGTGCTTATTAACACAAGTAAGAGGTACCTGACAGCGCACTGTACTATGGTGTCCCTGAGGTGCAAAACACAACAAAAACTACAACAAGAACTGAATGAAACTTCAAACAAACAAACAAAAAACATTACAAAAAAAAATAAAACTCACCTTTCTCAGAAGCGTTGGGGCAACATTTTTTATTGTGACTGGACAAAATCAAGTTCGCCGGCTACAGTCGGGAGGGATTTCCAGCTTCTTTGCTACTTTTATATAAAAACCTTACTTGAAAGCCCTGAGGCCCACTTAAAAGAAATATGGTCAAAGAGATGAGGTTGTGTTATGCTGAGAGCTACAATCCCCACCATGGGACCATTCGCAGCTAAAGCAGATCCTCAGCAAGGATTTCTAGGTGGCATTTTTATAGCCTCTATTTGATAGAAGAGTAGAGAGCGGACAGGAACGTAAGGCGGGAACAAAAGGCCAATCCAGCCTTTTGACTGGATCATGTAAATCATTACAATGGTGGCACAAGGCCAAAATATACAATATCCTCTGTTGGTTTGAACAATGGGAATATTGTGTTTCTACAGGGGGTAGGGCAAACATGCTCGTATAATGATAGAGTCAACCTGTTCCCAGGAACTTGAATTTTATCCGGTCACAAACAAGAAATGTTGTCACCAACTTTCCCGTCAAATGTTTCTTTTTGCTGCTGTGTGTGGCACCTCTAGGCCACCGTACTGTGCTGTACTTAAAGTCTGTGGAACATCTAACAATGATTACACGACAACGATTTATATATAAAAATACGTGATTGGCTCTTTGGAAGCAAGAGAAGGATTCAACGCAATAAACATGTTTTTATCAGATGTCCAACTATAATGCCCAGGCTTTAATCACAGCATTGGTTATTGTAGCTATTGCTTAAAACACATTCTGGTAACACTGCGCTCAGGACAGTGTAGTGTGATATAAAGACCGATCACATGACAACAATGAGAACTAACTTTATAGAGGACACCGTGAAAATGTGTTTGCTGGTAAAGGCAGCCCCAAGTTCAAAATTTGTAATTTGTAAACATTTCATATTTTTCTCGCAATAATTACCCATAGACTATGAAAAAAAAAAAAAATCCAGTCACAGTCTGACTTTCATTAAACGACTACAATCATAGCTTCTCCAATAATTAGTAATAAAGGCACTTTTTAAATCAGCTGCTGAGATGATAATTGCTGGCAGTGATCTCGGCTGATTTAGAGCTTACACCTGCGAGCTTACAGGTACTGGTGCAAAGTGTCTTCAGCTTACCCAGGGTCAGAGGTCATATTCTGCTGCACACTGCTGGAGGTACCATTCATATAATTTACTCTGTGGAAAAAAAGTTACCTGTGTGAGATTCACAATCCTGATGTTTAATAAATTGACAACACGCATGAACTGATTTTCTTTTCTTTTTGGGCCGAGCGAGGGAAGCTAAACTAGCTGAAAACACAACACTGACATAGTTTACTACCTTATGAAGCATTCTAGTTTTTAGTTAGCAGTCAGCTCACTTAAAAAAAACCCGATCAACACTAAAAAGCTCCATAAAATGAAGGGAAGCAGCAGAGTTGGCAGTAATTTCCTTTATACCAATAACAAATCAATAAAATACTTAATTACTGTGGCCTTTAGATTTGCACAATCCAAATGAAAAAAACAACTTAGTTAAGAGAGCATAAGGACACAAAATGTACATCTAACCTTCTTAGTCTTGACGATATCTTGGATGTAATCATTGTACTCTGCCATCGTCCTCTTCTCCTTCTTCGTCAGAGTCTTATTCCTCCGGCTGAGAATGAAGAACATGACAGCATTAAAATACTCGTGTTTGTAATTGCATGTACAGTCTACACCTGTTCAACTGCTCATTACACAAAACTAACCAGCCAATTAAATGGCAGGAACTTAATGCATTTAGACATGTAGACAAGGTCAAGTTGATATTAAAATGAAAAAGTTCAAACCAAGCATCAGAAGGGGGAAGAAATGTGATTTATATGTTTGAGCGTATCATACAGGCCGGTTCTCAGGCCTAGTTCTTTAAAGGGTTAAAGGAGTCTTTTTAATGTCTTGATACGACATAAGGCCCTTGCGATCTTATAATGATCTTATTCAACCATCAAGAGCATTCAAAAGGACAGAAAAATAGAAAAACCGTTTGCAGAAAACTACAAAGAAATTGAAAATTTGAATGAACCAGTCCCTGTTTCGTTTACTGCTTGATCGAGTGACATTGAACGCACACATGAACTGTGGTTGGTGCCAGTCAGGCTGGTCTGAATATTTCAAACTGCTAATCTACTGGGATTTTCCCACAAAACTATATCTAAGGTTTACAGAGAATGGTCAGAAAAGGAGGAAATATCCAGTGGGTGAATATGCCTCGTTGATGTCATAAATCAGACGAGAATGACCAAAAAGGAAGGTAACAGTGACTCAAATGACCAGTCATTACAACCAAGGTGAGCAAAAGAGCATCTCTAAATGCTCTCTAACCCATCTGCTTTTAACATTACAGGAGCAGAAGACCACACCAGGTACCATTCTTGTTGGCTAAGAACCAAAAACTGATGCTGCAATTCAGGGTGTGAAAATGATCACTACTGATCAGATCACTATCTGTTTGGGATGTGGCGGAACGGGAGAGTTGCATCATTAACGTGCAGCTGACGAATCTGCAGCAACTGTGTGATGCTGTCATGTCAATATGAACAAAATCGATCTGTTTAATTAATCTCTACGAGTTAAATTGCATTTTGCCACACTTACCCTGCAAAATACTTTGCCAGGAAAAGCAGGAGGTAGCAAAAAGCCCCAAAAATGATGACAAAGACTACTTGCCCATCTTCAGGTATCCAGTCCCATAAATACATCACTATTCCCTTTCAGACACACAGTAATAGACAGTCAGAGAGCTCAGGACACTATGTTAAGTCACTAATGAAGTAATTAATGAAATATTATGAAACTGATATTCATTCAGAGCACTTACTGTGAAGATAGTGATGGTTCGAGTTGCACCTTCACCCAACAGCTCCTCCAGCTGCTCTTTGGATAAGGTGCTCACAATAAAACTGAGGATGAAGAGTAAAGGCAGGAAAACACCCAAAGCACCGCACAGGAATGAATGAAGACGGATGCTTTTGTTGCAAGCCACATCAGCCCTGTGTACACAACCATAACAATAATGTGCTATCATACATTTTCCACAACTGATAGTATCTGGTGATGCTTATCTGCTCAGTGTACACATAATATGTTTTATCAAGGCTGCAAGAGGTCATACCTGTCCTGCTCTAGTCTGCTGCTGATAGTGGAACAAATAAGGTCAGAATCTTTCTCCAGCTGATTCAGTGTCTTCTGAACAGCCTGGTTAATGGTCTTCTCGATGGTCTGACAAACGCCATCGATCTGGTTCACACACCTGCTCGGCTACATGAGACAAACAGCTCGTAAACACGTCAGATTTGGACTGAACATGAAACACACTCTGCACATCTCAATAAAGGATGGTCTGGAAAGTTCCATGACAAATCCTGAGGGCATTCTGACTGACAGCCTTGTGGACTTGGCAGAAAGTGAAGCTGCACTCGCTCAGCAGAAATGAAGCGGAGGTCTTGAGGGATGCACAAATCTACCACGCACGCTTCGTGGTTGTAGATCATAAGATGGTGCAGCGATAACTGCACTGCCGTGGTTTATAATATTTGCACAACCAGAAGTAATTTTTATACAAACACAGCAGTTTAAAGTAACCAACACAGATCATTTTACCTTCTGTGGGTTCGGGATGTATATTGTTGGCATCTCAAAGCCACATTTGTTAAGACCTGGACGGCGGCACAGTTCTTGGACTATCTGCATCATCACTCTCTGATGAGAAAAAAAAAAGTTCATCTCACAGGTTCAACTTTCTTTGAAACAAAAATAAATTATACAAATCAGGTAAACTGACCTGTCTGTCTGTCTCCTTCCCAGCTTCATCTGCCTTGCTGAGGTAGAACAACAGCTTGTCTGCGCATTTTTGGCTCAGCTTCTCCACAATGTTGAGCGTGCGTTTGCAAAGCGCTTGGCCCATCGGGTCAAAGAACACAAATATCAGGTCTGCCTGTTCTCCTGCTCAGAGAAAAAAAGCATTTATTACATTCCTGCAGCTGTACATCAGCTGTACAGTAGACACAAAGGAGAAGAAGAAGAAGACAGATCACCACTGAAGAGACAAGTTTAAGCTAAAGGACACACCCAACCAAGTGATGGCGCTATTCACATCAAAAGGGTAGATCATGTCCCCGTCCACCAAACCCGGAGTGTCCACGAAAGTCACCAGGCTGAATTTCTTCTGCTTGGAGGTGGAGATCTCAGCAGATAGGTAGTCAGTAACACCTGGAAAACAGAGATGGCGTGCATGTGCAAAAAGATAAAGACACAGTAACTAAGGTAACGAGTTCAGTCCATGCAGGAAAATGTCGCCTCTAATGGCTATAATATTGTGTGCTACAGGAAGCCGCAGTGCGGTCAATACTTGGAAGCCTGAGGGAGATCAGCAACAAGATCTCAAGGCAACTTTTATGCTAAGAGCTTTGCATTTTGGGGACGGCAGCTATAATTTAACTCCAAAACGATCGTATTCTTCACAGACACAGCTGTGCACGTGTGAAAAGATACGTTCACGTCCTGTGACGATGATACAGCAGCCGCACCCTCGCACATGAAACTTTATTTCTGTTTTTCTAATCATGAAAATATTAACGAGGCCTCTGTTTCCTCACTGCCCTCTGTGGAGAGCTTTGTTGTCATGGTTACACACAACAGCTCTTCAACTGGCAGCTTTAGTGTGGGGCGTGGGACATAAAGCTAGCCAGTGAAGAACGACTGTGAGGCAACGCACTGAGAGGTTACGATAATCCACCACAACCACCACACATAAGAACACCCCCCCCTCCCCTTAAATAGAACAGGATCACTATTGAGATGCATCCCTACTAGTGACAAAGTAACCCCTCCCACGCCGACCCACACTCACACACACACACCAGGGAGGCCTGGGATGACACTGAGGCCGTTTCATGCAAAGAGGCAGGTGTCAACAGCCAGCACAAATCGCATCCTTGTGCTGCAGTGAGCAGAGCCACTGCTCCTCTGGCACATTAGCATTCCCTCATGTTTCTCCCACATCAGCATGGCCACAATATCAATAGATCTGCCTCTTATCACACGCCTAAGAAAAGTCTCTGAGTACCGAGATATCCCTGCTGTGCAAAAGAAACATTAAAAATATGTATGTTTGTGTTTAGGTGTGTGCGGATTTCATAAAGTAGCTTTAATTTAGAGCGCTGCAAGACCGCACTTCAGCTATTCCATATAATCCTAAATAAACAGGCACAAACGGGGACAGATACATCGATCCGTGCAGGAAAGGAAAAAAAGTTCTGCCAGCTGAAAATGAGAGTTATACTTGCCAATGTGCGCTAAGTTCCTGAACTGACTGTAACTGAGAAGACCGTGCAGGAGATCATGTGCACAAGGAAAAGGGCAAAGGCTGCAATAACGCTGCATCGACCAAGACTAAAAAAGAAATTGTTGAGCTGAACAGGTGAAAGCAGACATGGTGCAAATACTTCTACAGGAATCTGAGAAGCCAAAGACCTTGATTAACCAGCGGATATGATTATTTTTTAATGTGCAGCAAAAGCAGTCAGTTCCCACAAAGCATACAGGCTAAACCCATGACAACAGGTTGATAAGACAGACACATAAAGATCTAAGTATGAAGCCAAATTAAGAAGCACATCCCAAAGGAGACCAAAGTGTGCAGCCAGCAGCTGCTCCCACATGTATGGATATATGGAGCTTTTCTGATGAGTCATCCTCGGCTGCTGTGACAGGTAAACAAATGTCTCATACAGCTGGTTTCCACAGGCGGCGGCGACGATGACGATAAAGTTTAAATGAATTGAAAAGAAAAATCCTGCTTGTATTCCAGCAGCAGATTGTTGCGAGGCTCGGGCCTGCGGAGCGAATCTGTTGCTGCTGGAGTCTGGGCTGTGCCGTCTCTAATAGCTGTGACATTTCTCAGCAGCTCCTTCTGACTAAACTGCACTGCTGCCGATGGGGCGTGTGACTCATACGCCATACAGTGTTCGCTCTGGTCCGCACCCAGTGAACCCCCACTCTCTACACACTGCCTGTCAACACTCAAACACACTCCCCCACCCTCCGCTGCACACCCCCACTCAGCCAGCAGGCAACACCCAGACTGTGTAGACGATCACCACGTTCACAGCGGCCGTCCGGTGGCGTATCCAGAGCGCTGCTGACGCACAGATCTGAGCAAAACTGTCTTAAAACAATATCAGAGCGCCGCACGTGTGTGAGAAGAAGAAAACAGGAGTCCGGACCGATTTATCATCAAGTTTATGACTCACTATTGAGTCATCAAGGTGAAGGACCTAAACCCAACCTTAAATCACAGAAGCCTGTGATAAGGATTAATAACAGCCCACGAGTAACCGAGCATTAAACAGGCAGACATTCTTGTGATGTTACAGATCACGACGCGTCTTTAAAACCGACTTTGATCAGCAGCATCCAGAGGTAAATATTCATTAGCCACCAGCAGAGCCTTATCTTAAACCTCAAAGGTACAGCTACCTTTCTGCAGTTTGTGATTACATTCATCTCCTGCAGTTTTAACTCTCGATTCCAATAATTTGCTAATTGTAGAGACTGATTGGTGATGATTTTCATCAATGAGCATAGAAATATCACGATCAAAGGCATAGAGATGCAAAGCCCCAAGATTTTACTGTTTACCCGCACGTGGAATATATATCAAATCTAATGTTTCACAGAAGGAACTATCTGCACATTCACTGAGAGAGCATGAAAATGTAGTATAGTAAAGAGTTGAAGAAGTAAAGTCTTACCTTTGAACTCCAGGAGCGGTCGAAAGTGAGGATAGAGATGCAGCGTTGCATTCCCCTGCGAAAGAGTTAACAGGACAGTGTTAGAAACAACCCGACGAGACAAACCTGCATTTTTTTTCCCTGCAGTCTTTCCCGCCCCTCTACAACAGAGTCCTCTCTCATCTTGGTGCTTTGCACGAGCTGGTGTGCTGCGGCTCAGCGTGCACGCCTTAGCTCTTCCTGCACATTGGAGATAATCCTTCTACTCTGCAGTCCTACACTCCAAATGTATTATTCATACTCCTACCCTTCACCACATCAGGATATGAACAGAGAGGCAGAGGGAAGGGATATCAGAGACGACCGAGAGAAAGGTGTCTCCCAAGCCTGTTCTCATGCTGCAAAGATGTTTCTGTGTGTGTGTGTGTGTGTGTGTGTGTGTGTGTGTGTGCATACACAACAAAGCCCCTCAGTGGAGCAGCATATAGAATGAGAAATCACCACTGGCTGAGGGAGTGCCTTACATAAATGCCAACATCAAACACCCTGCTTCATCAGCCTTTATGACTGACTGCAGCTTCAGTTCATGTTACTGAAGTCAAACAATCGCAACATCTCCTTGAGTACAAAACTAAAAGGTGATAGCTGAATATAAAAACAAGCTTCTTAACAAATACTGAGAACAAAATTAAAGGATTGCACTGAAGTAAAAGAGTTAACTGTCACAATTTTCCTTTTTAAGCTCTGGCTGGGAAATCTTTTCGTGGCACAGCTGCACATGCCGGCCGTGTCCGCGCTGATCTTACCGTCAGAGATTCTCTTTTGCGTCCACTTGTGATGAAGGTAAACCCCTGCGTTTCGATGGCCACCCCAGTTTTCTGTATGTGCTCTTCAACATACCTAGAAAGATAATAACGCCATCAAAAGTGAGAAAGAGCTAAAGCAACAACGCCTCAATTCTTGCGGAAAGCTACATGTGAGAAAACGCTGCAAAATGATTCTGTTTACAATCAAAGGGAAAATAAACAAATCCTAACATTTTAAGAAGCTCAAACAATGCACTGTTTGAATTTTTGCTTGGTAAATTTGATTTATCCACAAGAAACTAATTTCATTCTTTCATGTTTTAATGTTTAGAATAATTTACCTACCTACCCACCCACCCATCCATCTGTAATAATATAGCTTGTGGCTTGTTTAAAAGGATGTAATTGTGTGATCAGTGGGATATTACAGAATTTGGACATCAAGAGACTAGAGAACAAATGTCAGGTAGAAAAACACTCCTCGAACCAGTTTGCAATCTCTAAGCAGTAATAATCAAAGTGATGACCTTAAGAGCATCTTCAACATTAGCAAAGATGAGTATATAAGAATCTTGAAAGATTTAACAAATTGACAAATATTGCAATAGAAAAAAAATGTCACCTTAACCAATTTGTCAGCAGAAAGCCCCCTCTCTCTAAAATATGTCAGATCAGTTAGAATCAGGGGCAGCGCGGTGGTGCAGTGGTTAGCTCTGCCATTTCACAACATAAAAAGTCCCGAGTTTGAATCTATTGGCCAGCTGGGGCTTGGGTGGGTTCTCTTTGCGTACTGGGGCTTCCACACACAGACCACAGACAAGCATGTTGGGTTACTGATTATTCTAAACTGTCTGTAAAGGAAACAAGGAAGACCACAGAAGATGTACATGGTTGTGTTTGCAACCATGAAACATGTTGGAAGACTTTTATATTTATGCAGTTGTACATTTTATTCATGGTTGGCTGGAGTGACAGAGGGGGATGCTAGGGATAGGGTCGGGAAGGGAGATAATCTGCTTTGGCAACCCCTGAAGGGTCAGGAGGAGGAGAAGGAAGAAAAGGAGGAGAAGAGGAAAATAAGAAGCTTAAGAAGAAGAAGGAGGAAGAGGAAGTTTTTCCCAGATTGTGAAAGGTCCCCAGTTCAAGGACAGGAGGAGACACAAATCCCAGGAAGGCTTGTGTCAGAAAAGACCCTCCTTCTTATGTCTGCACATATTGTTTATATTTGATTCAGTACATATGGTATTTATTAATGGTGATTTGATGCTCTTTCTTTTAGCACGGATGTGGGACAGTACTACAGTGTCATTGTATGCCTCGATCTGCATTTCAAATATGCAGATCCACCCAATGTGGTGACGCGAATAAGGGAGTAGCCTAAAGGTCACTAATCCTACAGCATACATATTTCCTACCCAGCATTTATTCAAAAGAGGACAAAACTTTGATGATGACAAAAGATTTAACTGACATACAAAATAACAAATTACACCTGTTTTTTTCCCCATTTTCTTTTGTAAATCCACACTTCCTGGGGCAAAACTGGGCTGCATTCAAACCACAAAGCGCTTTCAAAAAGTCATGTGTGAACAGGATGTTCTCGACACCAGTCTCTCTTTGAAACATAGAGCAGAGCATGTGATGGTCAGGCAGCGTTATTAGATCACAACAACAATAAGAAGTATCAGTAATACCAGTTAATGAAGGAGCTCTTTCCTGCAGAGTGGTTACCCATTATCATCACGATGATCTTCTTTCTGGGAGGCAGAAGACGGACTCCCAGGCTGCTGG
This sequence comes from Haplochromis burtoni, assembly GCF_018398535.1. NCBI lineage: Eukaryota > Metazoa > Chordata > Actinopteri > Cichliformes > Cichlidae > Haplochromis > Haplochromis burtoni. The sequence continues at coordinate 360,685 of NW_024582637.1, read as the reverse complement.
CAATTTTTACCAAGCCTGAAAAACACACACAACACAATCATGACATGCAATGACTAAAGTGGTACCTTTGTACTGTGATGCTCTAGACTGGTTTTAAAATAAAATAATGTAGTTGTGAGTAAATAGTAAGCCTGCACAGATGCATAGTTAATCGTACATGGTTAAAGAGTAGGTAGAGGAAAATTTTACAAAGTGGCAGATGAAATGACTACCACTTGTCCTCCCTCACAACTCTTCTCAGTAAATAAACTGATGCCTGTTGCCTGGCATGACCTCCAAGACAGTTATGCTTAAAGTACAATTCTACTATGTTAAACCTCTGAAGTCTAAGTTACCTGAACCCTAACCCCATGCGATCACAATGTGTATGTTTGTTTTATAAATCAGCCTCCCAAGAATGAACATAAATTCTAAGGTTTTTTCCTCTTTGGAGCAAAAATTTATTTTAGAAATGTAATTCCAATATATCTACTTGATTTTGACATACAATACAAAGGTCTAGAGGCATCTCTCATTTGTTATCTCTCAAGTTATTCTTAAGGAAGGGGAAGAGAGGGCAAAGGTTGACATATAACAAATTATACAAGCCTGTGTTTTTATTTAGCTATTACACTATAATAAGTTTTTTTTTTTAAAGGACACATGGTGATCAAGGTAACTAAAATGAGCTACAGGATTATTCGTGACACCACACCTTTCCAAATGTTTACCTTCTAGAAAACAAGTTGATATTCTCTCTGCTTTTCTCTGCTTGCACCCCAGAAGGGTATAATAATCTCCCATTAATAAAAAGCACACTACAGGAGGCTCTCTTATTAAATTGTTGATTTTTTTAACTGTAATATCTTACAGTATAAGGCCGTCACTATGCGACTGCGGCACTTTAATTATGTTCCTCTTTCTGGGATCAATGAAGTTTCTATGTATCTATGTGTATGTGATTTTGCATCAATGCATACAGTCAGATGGGGCACTGCCCAGCGAGGCTGCAGAGGAGCCTCTGAGATGTTCAACGTCACGTGTTTGACACACACTAGCAGCTGCTGCAGACTGACACACACACTAAACAAGCAGCATTACACCTTTAAGTCCACATAAACTTCAGTCGGGGGCTTCAGCAGTGGCACAGCTCGGTTACCATAATACCACAGCCAGGGCGGGCTGGTTTCTACTTTGCGGTCCTAACTTTGCTTTAGCCTTAATCCAGATTATCGACTGTTTACCGTTTTCGCTGTCCACATACAGATTGTGGCACTCCTTCAGTATCCTCTCACTCGGTGTGGTGATCGCAGACTCCAGAGGGTTTGCCACAGACCGGGGCTTTCTACCCGACATGGTTAACGACGCCAGGGGAACCCGCTTCTCTGCCCTTTCCTACACCACACGGGGAAGGGTTTCAGGGTTGCACAAACACCGTTATGTCCTGAAGAAGCGCTCCCCCTGCGGCCAGACGTCATCATGACATCTGAACACACAGGTGTTAGTATGCCCTGCGTGGCTTTAAATATTATTTAATGATTAGTTTGTATTACTGACCATTGTCCATAGAAATATGACAAAATTGCTGCCATGTTGAATGTCTACAATTAGCTCTCGCCCAGCCCGAACTGCTCCCAAAATGTGGGCCACGGACCCCTGGTGGGCCCCGAATGGTACTACAAGTGGGCGTTAAGAAGTCAATTATTATAAATAGGCTAAATTATAACTGACAAAACTATTATTAAAACTATTACAGTTCAAATCAGTTTTATTCGTGTAATTCCAAATTACAACAATAATTGCCTCAAGGTGCTTTAAATGTAAGGTTAGAGAGGAAACAGCAACAATCAGATAACCCCTGATGAGGAAGCACTCGGCCAGAATGAGAAAGAAAAAACACACTTTTAGCAGGAAGAAAACTCCTGCAGAACCAGTTCAGTTTCTGGTGCAACCAACTCAGAGTAAGGGTAGAGAGAAAATACAAAGAGGGTACGGGGAGACAGGACAAAACACAGATTGTGGGGGATAAAAGACACAATTCAATGGCATGCAGTAGTGTATGAACACCTGGGGAATGAAAAGTGAAGAAGAAATGCTCAGTGTATCAAAGGTATAAGCAGTCTGACCTTATAGCAGCATAACTAAGGAATGGTTGAGGGTCACCTGATTCACCCCTATCTTTATCAAAAAGTTTAAGTCAAGTGATGAGGTTAGGGGTTTCCCTCCGGTCCATGAAAATCATGGAAATCATGGACTGGTACTTATATCACACTTTTCTACCCTAACTGAGCACTCAGATAGAGTGCTCACATTCATGCACCACTTTATTCCATGCCTTGCACACATTCACACTCCAATGAGGGGACAGTTTGGGGTTCAGTAGTGTAACAGTTACTATCGTAATGCAGTGTATCACCACATGGCGGCGCCTCCTGTCTCACGACTGGTGTCACCCCCTTTTTGTTCTTCTTCGCACTCCTCCTGTAATGGATGCTCCCGTGTGTACGCGGACTAGTGTGCTCTTTAGTAATGTGTGGTAGAGGTAGCACTTTTATTTTTGATATTGTAAATAAATGAGTACTTTTTGGAAAGTCAGAAGCTGTTGCTCATTCGCTATCCACCTGCACACCTCCGCGGCTGGCTTCATCTCCACCGCACGTTACAGTAGGATACTTCAACAAGCTGACTGAAGGACCCAGGGATCAAACATTGACCTTTTAGTTTGTAACTCTACCTGCTGCACCTCCTTGTTAAGCATCATACAAGTTTTACAATTTTTTATACATTTTTCATAAACAGTAAAAATGACACGTTTTTTGTGTCCTGAATAGATCAGCCTGAGGGACACTGTGCTCTGCTGCGTCTGTAGTATAGAGTGGAGCTGGTGCAATAGAATGTCCATTGAATAGATAGAATAGAATCGCCCTTTATTGTCATTGTACATGTACAACGAAATGGTAAAAACTTTGTGGAAACAGCGCTGTCACAGCATCAGCTGAATGAATGATCTTTTGCGTCATTGTTTCATAAATGTGGTCAGTACCATATTTATCAAAGATCAAACATTTTTTTATTTGTTTTGTACTACAAGTAACTTCAGTGGGTTTTATTTGAATAAGCTTTAAGCTGTGTCACACGAGAGTATTCATTTTTTTTCTGTCTCTGTTTTAACGTTGATCAACAAATCATCACTACAGACTGAAACTAAAGCTGAGCTGTACATTTTGAAAAAAATATCCACTGTTAACTCTATTTGAGATTTCCATTTTTAGAGTCTCAAAAGTTCTCACGGGATTAAAACGTTTTTTGTTTTTTGTTTTTGTGGTAAGCTACAGAACTCTTTGAATGATTTACAAATTTAAGAGCGCAGCGACCTTGGAAATAAAATCAGTGTCAACGTTTTAGAAATTATTTGTTTTATCACTTTTATCCAAAGTAATTCAAACCCAAATATGTATTTACCAAGGAGGCAGTCATCCATGGAAAATAGAATCCAATTTTATGGAACTACAAATTAGCAGATGACATCTTCTGCTACCTGAACAATAAATTTGTGTTATCATCTTTGAATATAGTGAGAACCTATTGTACTATTTTTTTTCTCGTGACCACAATACATGAACCAAACTAAAAAAAAAAGTCACATGACAGTTGAAACAAGCTGTAAGTGTGAAGTGTGTAACACAAAGTGAATATTATTTTAATATTTGGGTTAACAAGCCTTCTTTTACCCGAGAGCAAGCTTCACCATGCAGCAGGAATGTGCCTCAACCTCTTAATCAGCCTCTACGCTGAGCCGAGGTCATGTGCTGCACCTTACAGTAGGCAGCTACTTTGTCAGAACTTGGATTCAAGTGCAAAATTTAGTCTTTGTAAATGGTTTCTGCGAGCATAACTTTACGGCAGCTTTCAAAATGAACGCGGATGAGGGACGTGCGGAATCAAGGAAAGAGGTGAGTCATACATGGGTTTAGAACCAATGAGGGCTGTTAGAAAGAAAAAAAAGAATAAAGAAAAAAATAAAATAAAAGAAATTATTTTAGAATATTTGCAGGGTTTTTTTTTTGTTTCTTTTTGTTTTTCTTGTTTTTTGTTCGTTTTGGGGTTTTTCTTTTTTAAAAAATAATTCCTGGGTTCAGACGTCTTTCCTCAAATGACTAAAGAGAGCCAGTCACGAGGCAAAGTCGTGAAGAAAAACGTTAAATTCAATAAAACGTAGCTAGTGTCTGTGGAGGATGCGAGCTGTAACCCGTAGTTTAATAATTTTAATCCTAAATAAATGTCATTTATATTTTAAATCCTAAATAAATATTTAAATTCTAAAAGCGCGTGGTTTTGGGTTGCCAGATTGACAAAAATCCGTTTAAAGTACTTGGTATTGATATGTATTATAACTGCAGTTCGGATTGTTGTATACAGAATGTCTTAAATTATGAATATTTATTATCAGCTTTATTAAACTGCTAATGAATTGCTCTTTATAAACATTTCCGGGCATCCCTCCTCTGACGGAGACTGGAGTCCTTATGATGGAAAAGACAGCAGCCACAAAAACTTTGCACCATGGCCGGCCCAGATTGCTCTCCACAGTTAATCCATCCAGCGGCTGCAGTTATTCAAAAAACTTCACCAACTGCTTTTCTATACTTGAACTATAGGGGGAGTCCGCACATAGCATCTTTACTGCTGAGCGCATAGCCTAGGACATATGTTACGGCATAACTATGGATTTTTTTTTCTCAGCCTTTTAAAATGTGAATGTGGTACTGCATACTGCCTGTAGGCATGCATCACACTTCCATGGCATCAAACCTGTGAGCTATGCAAGTCTTTAAAAACAGAAAAAAGAAAAGAAACCAAAATATATTAAAATAGGTGCACATTGTGCTACTCTTTGTGAAACATGTTTTCGGTAGACCAAAATCATAATGCTATGTAACTCCCCTATGTGTGGATCCTGAAATACTTTTCTTCTTTTATGTGAAAGTAATTAAACTACACTGTATGCTGTGTTTGGATTCAGTTAGTGCGCCATGAACTTTGAATAAACATGGAATAATTTAGCCAATTCCCCACACCCTAAGGACACTTTCTGACAACAGATCAATTGTATTATCCCCGGCATAAACTCATCCCCCCATCCGCTTTAAGTTTCCTGTTGGATGCAAGCTCCTGCGAGAAGGATACTCTGATATTCTGCTCTCCCTCAAAGAATCCAGGACTTTAAGCAAAATATAAAACATGCCAAAAGAATACAAGAATGAATATCAGCCTCTTCTAGCTAAAGCAACCAAAGATAGAAGGCGGCCAAAGGTAAGTGGATTGTAATGGATTAAGGGTTTTGAAAAATAAAAGTACGTTTGGCAGCATGGTGGGACGCAGCTTTCTGTCCAAGATGATATTGAAACACTTTTGTTTGTGGGTCTGTTTTTCTGTTTGCAGCTTCCAAACAAATCACTTCTGCTGGCTGTGTGTGCTGCTGGCATCGGGGGGACCTTTCAGTATGGATATAATATATCTGTCATCAATGCGCCCACAGCGGTAATAATTCTGCTGCCTCTCACTGGACTTTTTCCATAACTATTGATCTAAATGATCAAAACACGGTCTGAGGGCAAACTTAGTAACACGTGGACTACAGTCACTGTTTTTGTTATTCTGATATTAGAGAACACGCACACACAAACACATAACACATAATTTGTTCTAACAAGCACAGGCGGTCTAATGATCGCCAAGTACAGTGATGTTATTCAGTGACAAAAAAGTAGACTGATAATAAGAATAGTGGCAGTATTTAGACATTGCTTTGCACTCGTGTTGATAAAAAACAGTGTTTGTGTTCAATTTTCTTCTTTTCTCTCCAGTACGTGCAAGATTTCATCAACCAAACCTGGAGTGAGCGTTACCAAACTCAAATATCAGATGATGGTCTCACCCTCCTCTGGTCCACTATCGTGTCCATATTCACTTTAGGAGGACTTATAGGGGCAATGATTGGTGGAACATTGTCTGTGAGGGTCGGAAGGTATGGACATGTTTGTTTTTTTATTTTTAATGAAAAATTGTCTTCTCTTTTATAAATAATGGGATTCATTTTTTCTTTCCAGAAAAGGGACACTGCTGACCAATAACATATTTGCACTCCTGGCTGCTTTGCTGATGGGTCTGAGTTATCCTACAGGGTTATTTGAATTACTCATCATCGGACGTTTCATCTCTGGATTAAATGCAGGTGAGTACATCAGGAACACTTAAATGTTTTGTTTCTAAATCTTGGAGAAACACAGATACATGAATTAGATGTCCAGTTAATAATGGCTAATAATGATGCTGCATGAAAACCTTCTGAAATGTCTTTTAAATATTTTTATAGGCATTGCCATTTGTGTTCAACCTCTATATTTGGGAGAAATAGCTCCGACTTCACTGCGTGGTGCTATGGGAATGGGAACCTCAATTTTCATTACTGGGGGGATCTTTACCGGACAAGTGATTGGCCTCAGGTGATGAATAAACACATTAAGAAGAAGAACTTTTCACACAGTTCCAATGCTACATCCCTTCAAAGAAAATATCAAGCTGAAGTCCTTGTACAATTATACAGAGAGCTCCTGGGGAAAGAGGAGTACTGGCCCATCCTGCTCTCCACCACCTGTATCCCAGCTTTTCTGCAGCTCCTGATCCTGCCCTGGTTCCCTGAGAGCCCACGCTATCTGCTCATCGACAAAGGGGATGAAGAGGGTTGTAAGAAAGGTAAAACAGCTGCACCGTTCCTTCCATTTCAGATCGCTGGGAATTGTGTTCTTCCAGGAAAGACGACTTAGTGCATGTGACAGCGTAAATAAAAAAATGTATAAAGACTACCCTTTGGCAGAAATAACCAGAGGCAGAGACATTTATCTTTTCATTTCAAGCATGTGATGAATTTCTGACGGTGGAAACCTTCTGACAGGACACCCCCCCAAACAGCAAACAGCCACCGCAGATTAGTCAGATATGAAGGAAGTGCAATAACTTGAAGTCCTGTGTGTCTTATGTGTCTGCAGCCCTGAAGCAGCTGCACGGTATAGCTGATTGTGACAGTGAACAAGAGGATATTGAGAAGGAGAGGAATAGCTTATCAGGTTTACAGGCCAAGAAACCCTGGGAGCTCTTTGCTGATCGCTCTTTACGCTGGCAAGTTCTCACCATCATGGTGCTCAACGCTGCACAACAGCTGAACGGCATCAATGCTGTACGTACGACCACTTTAAAAAGTTCACACAAAGATGAAAAAGGAGTTTCCAAAGAACTGAAAGTTATGGTTTTGTGTTTGTTTCTTTATTTGTTTTCTACACTCCCTGTAGATTTACTTCTACGCAGGTTACGTGTTCAAACAGTCTGGTATTCCCAGTGATAAGATACCATACGCCACTGTCGGCACTGGTGCCTGTGAATGCATCACCGCTTTAACATGTGTAAGTATGAGTTTCTCGTCATGTATTTTCAAGTATTGTTTTTAGTATTTGGATGAAAATCCACTGCAACTGCTTGAAGTTTAGAACCCACAGACATCACCAGATCTCCTCCCTTGAGATGTTCCCCTGGCTTTTACTGCATCCATCTTCAGTCGCTGCTAGTTTGTGGGTCTACCTGCATTCAGTTTTTTATTTAAGAACTAAAAAATCATGCTCTGGTGGATTGAAATCAGGTGACTGGCTTGGTCATTGAAGGATATCCCATTTATTTGCCTCAGACAAACTCTTTGCAGTATGCTTTGGATCATTATCCATTTTAACAGAAATTATAGCTGTGCAAACTTCTGGTGTCATTGTGCTACTTCTATCAGCAGTCACATAATCAGTAAACATTACAATGCTGTTCAGCCATGCATGCCTATGCATTAGGCCTCCACCATGTCTGACAGATAGCATTTCATGCTTCAGATCACGAGCAGATTTTCTCCTTCGCCATGCTTTTCTCTTCCAATCAGTTGGGCTTCTGTGTTTCATCTACCCAAAGAATCTATTTCAGTACTGTACATGTCGAATCTTCTTCTTGTTCTTGAGTGTAACCAGTGGTTTGCGCCTCGTTGTCAGCCTTCTGTATTTCCATTCATAAAGACATCTCTTTATTGTAGACCTTCACTAGTTTTTTTTATGTTTACACAGATATGTTCTAAAAACCCAATAAACTCAATAGATTTAAGTGTAGATGAATGTATTTTGGGATCATTTTTTACCTAACTCTGACTTCAAAAAAAATTCCAGTCCCTTTACACTGAGGGTGCCAAACATAAGGCCCGGGGGCCAGAATTGGCCCAATAGATAAACAATTAAATAACAAGAAAGTTCCTGTTTTTTCACTACCTACTATAGAAATGCTCGCAAAAATGAAAACTAGATATGTTTTAATTATATGACATGAACCACCAGAGCTTTTTCTGTAATTTTACACATTTATTGTGTAGTTTTAATGCTCTGACCCATTTAAGATCAAAGTGAGCTGTATGCATCATCCCTGCCCTACACAGTTATTGTGTGTTAATCTGAGTGTATTCACCTTATAAGTATGACTCAAAGCATAAGCTGACTTGAAGTCCTTTTTATGAGATCTCTGCTTCCAGTTTAACTCAGGATATACAAATATCATAAAACTCTAATGTGACATTTTTTTTCTACGAATTTCTTTGTCATTGCTATTGCTTGGGGTGCTTGTGGTGGTCTGTGAAGTGAAATTTACTCTTATAAAACTTCTTCTTGTTTACAGATAAGTTTTCTTTATAGACTAAATGTATGCCTCACTTATTCATAATGCATGATGACGTCAGAGGTTAGAAGATACAGATCTTACACTTTTTAAGCCCAAAGCCTTTAAAAGTAACATTTGCTTTTCCTGGGGTGAAGGACTGCTTACCCATTACTGGACTAATATGTGACAAAGAATCCAACTGGTAAACCCAAAACAATGTGTGCAATGGTCCGAATATTAATATACTTTTACAATTATTTTTACTGAGTCAGATTATGAATACAAGGGAGTTTTAGACTATAAGATTTCATGCAAGCCCACTCAGGACTATCATTTGTTAAAAAATAAGTCACAATAGACCTCAGCTTTGCAGTGCAATAACTTCGGCTTACTCTACCGAGGAGGCAGGATCTCCTGAAGCAAGCTGAGTTTTGCCAGGTGAGACAGCACATCTGAAGTGAACTATCTTCTCCCGGGTGTCATGTGTCTCATGTGACCAAGTCCAGCTCCTGACACTGTTCAGAGTTTATGTGTGAAATGGCTTTAGTTGTGCATACTTGTATTTATAATCTATCTTAACTGGAAAATACTTGAACTTTAGTTTCAAATTTTTCTTTTTGTTTCAGCAAACACAGAAATAATGATCCTCTATGACACTTACAGCAATCTTAAAATCACAAGATGAGACCTTTCAAATATCGCTTCCAAGCGATGAACTGTCAGAGGCGGAAGAATTTCAAGACGTTTGTGTAAGATGGCTGGAAATAGAACATGAAATGGATCAGAGTAATCCTCAAAAGAGATGTTTGCCTGGAGTCTTTCTGGTCTTGTGACATGCTGTGTGTCTCACAGGGTATGCTCATTGACCGTCTGGGAAGGAAAGTACTCATCATGGGAGGATACACACTGATGGCTATCTGCTGCGTTTTATTCACGCTGACCCTAACTTTTCAGGTAATTATCGTCAGGCCAAGAAATCTTTTTAAAAAGAGATATTTAAGGGTTTAAGCCCTATGTGGTGTTCATGCTTTCGTTACCCTGGTTGCATCACATATGGAGGTGTTTCAGTCCTTGGACAAGTAAACTATGCAATTTAACCATTTTTGGCATCCATATTTCTCCCTGTGTTGGCCGCTGGTAAGCTTATTTTGGAGATGACTAAAGGTCAGCCTCGTGCTTACTGTCAGACTCTGTCAGGTGAGCACTGTCAGAGTGCTCACCTGACAGCGAGTGACCTGTGTGCTAAAGGCTAGAGTTATCACTGCAGAGTTTGAGTCTGTCCCGTCGTTCCTTCCTGTCTGCACCATCACATCTGATAAAACTCAACTGTTTCTCTGCATCATCTTCCAAAACTGACTCATCTAAAAGTGCTAAGCATAGAATGAGTTCATGACCAATACGCAGCCACACAGGTCAAGCTATTTGTATTTGTTGTGCCCCACCCTCGATATGCAGCCTGGGATGGAGCGTGAGAAACTACATTGTGGTTCCCACAACCCAGAGGTTAAAATGTGCAGGAAAAGCAGGAGCACAAACGCATACACACTAAAAACACACCTGAACACACATGCTTAATATGAATGTGCAGGGTTGCTCTATGAAGTTTTATTGTATGCATTCTTTGCAGAAAATGAGCCAAAGGCAAAAAGTCTGAAGAAACAATCAAAATTACATATTTTTTCTTTTGGTAAATACTGAAAACGGGTCCAACAGACCTGAACGCCACACAGAGGTTAAGGCATGTCCCTACCTGTGTTATAACGTTTCTTTTGCACAACTTCCTTGTTCTCAGGAGGCGAGCCCAGTTGTTCCATACCTCAGCATGGTCTGTGTTTTTGCTTTCATCTTAAGTTTTGGCTTAGGACCAGGTAAAAATGTTCTTTCTTTCACCGAAGCATGTGCATCATCAGCTGCGTCTGCACATCAGCTGTAACAGGGATTTCTTCTGTGTTTTCCCCCATGAAGGTGGCGTGACTAACATCTTAACAACTGAGCTGTTCACGCAAAACTCGCGCCCTGCAGCGTACATGCTTGCAGGGTCAGTGAACTGGTCCAGTTTCTTCTTCATTGGCCTGGTCTTCCCCTTCATTGTGGTAGGTGTTCAAATGGTTGAGGATCTATGATCATTTTGGAATATTTTATCACCATTTCTTGCATTTAAAATGAACATTTAAACCTCGATGTTGTACTTGGAAATGTTCCACTCACTTGTTTTATTTTTTACAGCTCGGACTGAAGCAGTACTGTTTCCTGGTGTTCTTGGTTATCTGCTGCTTGGTGATAATATATATCTTCCTTGTTGTCCCTGAAACCAAGAACAAAACCTTTCTGGAAATCCAGAACGAGTTCCAGTCTTCCAAAAAGAGGCAGATCGGCTGTTTGGATGGAGCAGGGACAATACTGTTGTCAACTTCAATATGAAATGTGCTTCGTTAAACAGGGTTATTTAATCAGTGATTCTTTATGTCACCCAATATTTATCACACAAATCTGAAATATTTATAGCGAACACGTGAGATAACTTCCTGAGACCCAGGTTCATGTTTGGGATGCAATTTGTAATTTTGCCCTGTTATTTTTGATTAGTTGGACATAAACTAAGTTTTCTCTTTGAGCAGGGAGTTGTTACTTTATTACAAAGCTGTTACATACTTTTTTTTTATCAAGTCCTAATATTGGGATAATCAGGTCATTTTACAGCACAATACAATAAAGTCAACACGGCTTAACAACGTATAAAACACAGCTGAGCAGAATGAAGAATAAGGTGCAGAACAGCAAAATGAAATACGCAAATATGATGATGCAGGGTCTCAGGTTAACATTCTCATCAGCCACTTTGTTAGGTACACCCACTACCTCTAATCAGCCAATCATGTAACAGCAACTCATTTAAACGTGCAGACATGATCAAGATGACCTGCTGACGTTCAATCTGAGCATCAGAATGAACATTTAAGTGACTTTGAAAGTGGCAAAAAATTGGTGCTAGACAAGCTGGTCAGAATATTTTACAAACTGCTGATCTACTGGGATTGTCTCAAACAACCATCTCTTCACAGAGAATGGTCTGAAAAAACTTCTGATGCCAGAGGTCAAAAGAGAATGGGCAGACTGCTTTGAGCCGATAGGAAGGAAACAGTAACTTAAATAACCAGTCGTTACAACAAGGCACAGAAAAGGATGACATGTTGAACCATTACACCCAGAAAACCACACCAGGTACCACTACTGTCAGCTGACAACGGGAACCTGATGCCACAAATTCATATGGCTCACCAAAATTGGACAACAGAAGAATGGAAAAATGTTCTCTGGTCTGAAGAGTCTGAGATTCTGTGGCAATATTCAGACGGTAGGATTAGAATTTTAGGGGTTATATTAAGGCTGGTGGCGATGTGGGGATATTTTCTTGGCACACATTGTTTAAACCCCACAGCCTACCTGACAGCTGTTGCTGACCATTTCCTTCCTTTCGTGACCACAGTGTATCCATCTGCTAAAGGTGGTTCTGCCCAGTGGGATCAAAGTGTACCTAAAAGTTTCTGGTGGGAGTATGTTGCTTAATAATGAATAGTGCTGTAAACTATAGTTCCTTTTTAGATCTTCTAGGTAGTTGTGATTGTGTCTCTTTAGCCCAACTAATACTGAAGAAGTAATCTTTATATATAATATGTTGGTATAATAAAGGCTGGTTTGTGTAACTTTTAAAGCCAGGTCTCCCTTGTAAAAGAGACCTTTAATTTCAATGGGAATAACCTGGTTAAATAAAGATTAAAATAAAAAATAAAAGGTGCTCCTCTGAGAATTTTCAATAAAGACCAGTTTAAATAAAAACGTTTCATCATTTGTGAACTTTGCTTGGCATTTCAGCTGCTTAATATTTCAGTTTCCAATCTTTCAGCATGACATTTGATCAGGAGAACAAAGAGTTCACTCTACAGTTTGTCATGCATCACATGAATAAAAAAAGTATCAGAGTGAAAAAGAGTGAAAAAGTATTAGAAGTATTAATATTTGTTTATAGTATTACTCAGAGAGAAAATATATTGAATATATAAAAAAAGAAATATGTATAAGAAGAGATGCCGTCATTGATTAGTTAGTTACATGGTTGTTAGTTACAGCAAGTTACATGGTTGCTTAGTAATGGTACCTACCACATAAACCAATGACACTGCTTAAAGTGGTATAATTCTGTATCATTGAGGAGAAGGATAATTAAATTCAAATGTGGTCAGATGTACAGGGAAATGGCAATGGCTTGCTTTTTAACCACAGTTATGTCACTGAGTACTCATGTTAGTTCTGATTCCCATTTCTACAGATACCTTAAACCCAGAACCAAGAACAACAGCTCCTTTTCCTTTTTCTTTGTTCCAGCTGTCATAACATCTTCATTAAAAGTGTAAAATTAAAATATAATCAAAGCTTATAATGTAAAAAAAAACACCTGAAAAAACCACTGAGTTTCTTGAAGTTGAAGGAAATATAATGTGTGCGAAGAGCATGAAAATTCAGCCCCAAAGATCCAACCAGCTCCAGCTGCTTAGCAATCCAACTAACTCCTGATTTAGATGATACGCTTCGCTTAGCAGAAAAATGTAGGCAGCCAAGTTTTTTTTTCTTTTGTTTTAAACAATAAGCTACTGATTTTAAACAGCAAGTCGTCATCTCAGCAGGAAGCAAAGACCATACACAGCCAGATTAACCTGCAAGGCATGTGTAAGCTGCAGGCCCTGGTTGAACCTCCCTTCTTTCTGTTCTCCACACACTCTCCACCCTGCCGCCTTTAAGCCAGCTTCAAATACAGTTAATAGACTGTGTTTGGAGCTTAAGGTAGTTTTTCTAGCTGCAGGAACACCACAGTTGGGCTGCAGTATGCATGACTGCAACTCACAGTACAATGTAAGAAAAAGCAACATACAACATAAAGAAATGGTTTGCAAGCTTCATAACATCAAGAAACACAACGAAGACTTGCAAGTAAGGCTTGATGAAGCTCTGGAAAAAAATAAAGAGATCCTCCAAGAGAGAGAACAGCAGGACATCGAGCCAAGAGACATGCAGTGCAAACTCCAAGGCATGGAAGAAAAATACAGAGCGCTGCATGTAAAGCATAATAATAAAAAAAACTGCACAAAAATCAATCGTTGCTTCAAGAGAAGAAGCAACTGGACATAAAACAGAAAGAAATGGACTCCAAGCTTGAAGACATGGAAGAAAAATGCAGAGTGCTGCAAATAAGGCTCGATAAAACACTGCAGAGAAATAAAGCATTTGTTCAAGAGAAAGATCAGCAGGACATAAAAGATGCAATGTAAACTTGAAGACATGGAGGAAAAATACAAAATGCTCCAAATAACTCTGAATGAAACCCTGCTCCAAAATCAAGAGTTGCTTCAAGAGAAGGAGCAACAGGACATACAACAGAAAGAAGAAAAACTTATTCTCCAGAGGAAAAATCAAAAACTCCAAGAATTTTATAATGAAATAAAGTACCAAATAACTGAACTGGAAGCCGAAAAGAAAAAAATGGAAAAACAATGCTCAGCGATGCATAGTATCAATGAAAGGTTTTGCAAAAGCAACAACAACAGAAAACACATGAAGACCTGCAGTGTACACTTCAAGAAAGCCAGCACCACACCTTTCAGTCACAATTTATTCGTTTTCCAGATGTTAACTTGTCATATTTTAGTAATACTTGAACAGCTGTTATAGTTACATGTTTTCATATCATATATAACATCAGTTTTTTTAATGTGTTTTTGATATGATTATTAGAACACCCAGTTAAATATTGTTTGATTATATACGCAGTAACCATTCCCGACCACAGGGTGGCGTTTATTCACTGATACGGTTACTATCAGCCGAAGAAGAAGAAGCCCCTCCCACTCAAGATGGCGAGCTAGAGGTTCTTGTCCACGCTGTTTTTGTTGACAAGTTATATAAAGCCGTTTTACGCGTTAACAGTGGAATTACACCTTCTGTCGTGATGTCGAGACTCATCGTTAAAAACCTCCCTAATGGGGTAAGTAAACAGCCCGCTCGCATGTGAACACAAAGCGAGAGCAGCCTTTAATTTGAGCCCAGCTAAATTTCACTGTTCTCTGTGCAGATGAAGGAGGACAGATTCAGGTCGATGTTTGCTGCCTTTGGCACTTTGACAGACTGCTCGCTGAAATTTACCAAAGACGGCAAGTTCCGTAAGTTCGGCTTTGTCGGTTTTAAATCCGAGGAGGATGCAAACAAGGCCCTGAAGCATTTCAATAAGAGCTTCGTGGACACATCCAGAGTGACGGTATGGCCTCAGCCGCACACAGTCTGTGCCTCGAGAGGGAACGCGCGCATGCTTGATGGTTTACCTGTCCTTTATTCTAGGTGGAGATGTGTAAGGCGTTTGGAGACCCCAGTAAGGCAAGAGCCTGGAGTAAACACACTCAGAGCTCAGGGCAGGGCAAACCCTCTGCTCTGGCCGACACTGATGGCAAAAAGGTAGGAAAGACCTGTGGACGGGAAATAACAGTATTTGTAAACTGACACTCTGTAATTACAGAGGTCGTACTTGTATATAAAACTTACCATATATCTTTATAATTCATTCTTCCCTCTGTATATCATAATTTTTTGCTGCCTTACCAGAGAATAATATAAGTATGTTTTCATAGAATTTGTGTTTTTAATGCAATAGTGTGTGTGTGTGTGTGTGTGTGTGTGTGTGTGTGTGTGTGTGTTTGAATTTTAGAAGAAGAAGCAGAAAAAGGAATCCAGCAGTATTCTGGGAGATGTAAGTAAATTATAAATTGAGATGTTGGTCGGGAGATGGGTGCAAGCTTTGGGAAAAATGCTCAGACCTGCCATGTCATGTTCAAAATCACTTAAATCACCGTTCCTCTTTATTAAGATGCTCAGTCTGATGTTCAGCGGGTTATGGGTAGGATTTCCAGTACACTGACCGGTGCCTCACTGATTTGCTGATTAGATATGTGGGTAAATTAGCAGTTGAACAGGTGTACCCAATGAAGTGGCCTGTGAGAGTACAATTTTTTTTAATTTTTTTTGCCTAACTCATCAGTTTTTGTATGATGTAACACTTAATATTTGGACATCGGCTCATATCTCATTTCAGCTGGAAGAGGAAGCAGAATTCAAGGAGTTTCTGTCAGTGCATCAGAATCGAAGCCAAGCTCCGACCTGGGCAAACGACACTGCACAGGAAGCACCCGATCCCGACAAGAAGAAGAAGACGACTCAAAGCAAGAAGAAACCTGCTTCAGATGATTACCTCAACTTTGACTCAGACCAGTCAGAAGAAGACAAAGAGGATGAGGAAGAAGAAAATGATGAGAGTGAGGATGAAGGTTGGTAGTGGTTGTGTTTTAATTTTGGGGTTACATCAACATCAAATACTGAAATTTATATCAGAGAAATATTGTTCTAAAGTACACACAGAAAATCAGATTAAACTATATTAGAAAATATTCATCCAGGTTCAGTGAATTATTGTTAATTGTTTGCTATGCTGTTGATTCCAGATGCCACTAAAGAAGCACTGAAGTCTGGCTTATCAGATATGGACTACCTGCGGTCAAAGGTGGCACAAACAGCAGACACGGAGGAGGAGGAAGAAGAGGATGATGATGGTCCTTTACAGCACACAGACAGTGACTACGAGAGTGGAGACAGGGAAAACATCTCAAAGGTCAAATCTTCAGTGACCTCTGAGGAAAAGGACCAGAGTAAAGTGAAGAAACCTGCCAAGCAGGAGGTGACTCTTCTATCAGAAGCCGTTTTAAATTTTTACATTCTGTCATTGTTACTAGTTTGTAGTGATTCACACCAACCCCTGTGTATTTACTACAGACGGAGGCAACAACAGAGTTCACAGTGAAGCTGAGAGGAGTCCCGTTCAATGTTAAAGAGGTGAGCGAACAAGAAACTTCTCAGTGTCGGCACTGAAATGTTCACTGTATCACTCTGAATCTGTGACGCTAACATTGTTTCCTGTAACACCACTAGAAACAAATTAGAGAATTTATGACTCCACTGAAGCCTGCAGCAGTCCGGATTGGGAAGAACGAAAGCGGAAATAGAACAGGTGTGATAGTAAAAGTATTTAAAGTTTCTCATTTTGCAGCAGTCACCCACATATGCTGTATTCAGTGGCTTGAGAAAATATAATTGCCCACTTCATGATTTCTTTTCTTTTTTTTTTTTTTTTTTATTTTTTGTATATTTGTCACATTTGCATGTTTCAAATCATCAAATTCATTTTAATATTAGCTAAAGAGAATCCAGATAAATACAAAATGCAGTTTTTAAATAATGATTTAATTTTTTTAAGGGAAAGAGCCCATACAACCCTTCCTGGTCCTAAGTGAAATTTTTATTCTCCCCTTCTTAAACCATGAATTATTCACCTTTTTTTTAAAAAAAAGCTGATAGCAGTCACACACAGACCTGATTACTGAATCTAAAGAAAGAGATTAAAAAACACAGACATCAATCAGTCTGCAAGTTACCAAGCCATTTCTAATACCGTGGGACTCCAGTGAAACCCAGTGAGAGCCATTATCCTCAAATGGAGAAAACATGCAACAGTGAGAAACGTCCTGGGAGTGGCCGGCCTTCCTAAATGACTTCCAAGAGCACATTGATTGGTCATCCAGGAGGTCACAAAAGAGCCTAGAACAACATCTACAGAACTGCAGGCCTGACTTGTCTCAGTTAAGGTCAAAGTTCATGATTCAACACTAAGAAAATGGCATACATAGTAGAGTCCAAGGAGAAAACCACTGCCACTCGTCTGACATCTGCCAAAATATTTCTTGATGATCCCCAAGACCTTTGGGAACATATTCTGTGACGACACAAAAGCTGAACTTTGTGGAAGGTTTGAGTCTCGTTACATCTAACATAAAGCTAACACAGCATTCTATAAAGAGAACATCATACCAATGATCAAACACAGTGGTGGTAGCGTGATGGTCTAGAGCGTCTTTGCTGCTTTAGGACAACCTGCTGTAGTTGATAGAGCCATGAATTCTCCACTCTACCAGAAATTCCTAAAGGAGAACATCTGGCCAACAGTTCATGCCCTGAAGCTCCAGTGGACTTGGGTTATGCAGCAGGACAATGATCCAAAACACACTGGTCTACCTCTAAATGGCTCAAAAAAAAGTGTGACTGAGTTTGAGTGATATGAGAGCCTCGTGTCAGATATCACAAATGCCTGATTGCAGTTCTTGCTGCCAATGGTGGCACAAACGGTTATTGGGTTTGGGGGACATTCAGGTAGGTTTGAATAACCTTTTCCCACTTTTGTGTATTTGCTTATCTTTCTGCAAAATTTTACATATTTTGATGATCTCGAGTGTGACAAATATGCAAAAACAATAATTCAGGATGAGGGCAATTACTTTTTCACAGCACTACAGGTCTGTATGAACTGTATACAGGCAGATGCATCTTAACAGTGTGCTGTTGTTTTTTAGGTTACGTATACGTGGACTTGCACTCTGAGGAAGAGGTGGAAAAGGCCTTGAAGAAAAACAAGGATTATATAGGTGAAATTATTAGGACTTATTTCTGTTCATAGTATTTGGCTGTGTTACTATGAATGAGATGTTACAGGGTGTAAAAACTCTGCACAAAATATGAGCGAAAACATTTGAAGCCACCATTCAGTTGGGGAAACAACGGCACAAAGACATTTATAGATGTATTTCTCATTCTCTACTAGCTGATGAAGCCTAGACTTTGTCCTTGTGTTTTCAGGAGGGCGTTACATTGAAGTGTTTCGCGTGGATGCTTTAGCGGGAAAGAACAAAAGAGATGGAAAAGAGAAAGAAACTGACAGAAACTTTGGCAGGAAGCTCAAGGAGGACGAGGAGGAGGAAGATGTTTCAGAGTCGGGCCGACTCTTCATCAGAAACCTTCCTTACACCTGCACAGAGGAGGACATCAAAGATCTGTTTAGCAAACACGGTGAGTTACATTGATTACACGTCTGTAGAAAGAAATGCGCTCTTGTCCCAAGTGTTTCATGGTTATAAAATCTCTGCAGGTCCTTTATCTGATGTGCTGTTCCCAATTGACACGCTAACCAAGAGACCTAAAGGGTTTGCCTTTGTAACCTACATGATACCAGAGAATGCCGTGACAGCGCTCGCTCAGCTGGACGGACACATTTTTCAGGTGTTTATGTCAGAACTTCTTCATCACTCTACACCTCATGGCTGGATTCAAAGTGCAGTTCATTAAATTCAGCTGTTTGAAAACTTTCTTACACCTCTAGGGCAGGATGCTTCACCTGCTTCCCTCCACTGTGAAGAAAGAAAAGAGTGACTCTGATGCTGGCGGTCCTGGCTCCTCATCTTACAAACGGCAAAAAGATGCTAAAACTAAAGCTTTAAGTTCCAGGTAATCGGGATCAAAGTGACCGTCTGTTTCTCTGTTTTTCATGCTGATATTTTTTAAGCTTACACTTGAATTCTCGGTTTCTTTCTAGTTCACACAACTGGAACACCTTGTTTCTGGGTACAAGTGCAGTGGCAGATGCTATTGCTGAAAAATACAACACCACCAAAAGCCAAGTCCTGGACCACGTGAGTGACTTTACATCTAGTTCACCTGCATTTACGCTCCTGTCTGCCTCTTTTCCTCCTCCTCCTTTTTTTTTTTTTTAATTGAACAATTTATTACAATTTTTAACAAATTATAAAAATATAATACAAGAGAAGAAATAATAATAATATATAAGGGAAAAGGGAGTTCAACACGACTAATTATAAATGCCTCTTTCAACCTTATATTACATTTACTTGGTAACCACAAAGTTATTTAAACTGCAGACGGCCACCTAATAAACTGGTCCCATTTAAGAATGTGTTCATGAATTTTTATTAGTCTCACAGGCAGCCAGCTGTGTCATCATTGTTATCCAAGAGTCAGAAAATCCATCTTTCTTTAAAGGAACCAGAGTCTTGAAATTCAGTTGCTGAACCTAAGATAAACAGTTTTGCAGAGATTTGAAATATTTTCTCTTAGAGAAAAGGTTAACCTCTTGAATGTTATTCCATCAAACTTTGAGTCCTGCAGAAGTTCAATGTACATGGAGAATTAAAGACCCTTGTAACCCCACCCCTGCAGGAAAAGCTAGCTGGCAGTAGATTTCACAGACAAGACACAGACAAGACCACTCGGTTGAGCAAAGGGTCTCACTTTTTTTTTTTTTTTTTTTAGTAGCTGTTAGATTGAACTACCTGTAGGGTAGGTAAGAGTACATCCAAACCATTTAGACAGACCACTTTTTACCTCCAGAATTGACTGTATGGTTATTTATAAATATCTGTTAATTGACTAAAACTTTGAAAAATGTTTGACTGGATACCAAAGATGTGAAAAACAGAAGTAATTCCAGCTCTCTGACATATACCTGGTTAACTGATTTGTTTATGATTAGTTTATTATTCCATAGAGATTTCATAAGGATTTGAAAAAGTCCCAACAACCTGCTCTGTGTAATGTATAGCATACTGACCTAGTGTTGGTGATAATAGGATGCTCTTTTTGGGATTATGGATTTGTCCCACACAGTCTATACCGCAGCAATAGCCCACTGCTCAGGTCAGTTTCTCGCTGAAACCAATTTGGTTTATTATGACTGTTATAGTTTGGTAACCACATTTTCAAATGCTTTAGGCTAATGGCACAGTAATAACATCATCTCAATCCAAAAAAAAAAATCCTCTTTTTACAGACTTGTGTTTTTCATTTCCTCTTTATTTATTTATTGCATGTATCTATGGTCCTTGCTCTCCCCTGCAGGAGTCAAAGGGAAGTGTTGCAGTGAGGATGGCTTTGGGGGAAACACAAATTGTCCAGGAGACGCGGCAGTTTCTGCTGGATAACAGTGTCAGCCTGGATTCCTTCAGTCAGGTATGCTTGATGTACTTCTCAGTGCTCTTGATCCAAATGCGTGAATGAAAATTTGAATGAAAAGTCCACGGCTTGCGTCCCTTTGTCTACAGGCAGCAGCAGCAAGGAGTAACACAGTGATCCTGGTGAAGAACCTTCCAGCTGGAGTGCAGGCGTCAGAGCTTGAGGAGCTCTTCTCACCTTATGGTTCTTTGGGCCGTGTGCTGCTGCCACCTTCAGGACTCACTGCAATCGTTGAGTTTCTGGAGTCGACTGAAGCTAAACGAGCCTTCACAAGAATGGCTTACAGTAAGGTGTGTGCAACGTTTCACCTGCATATAGTATGTTTTGACTGCTGGATACTGAAGACTTCTTATTGGATCAAATTCATCCCTAATCCAGTTCCATCATGTCCCGCTGTATTTGGAGTGGGCGCCTGTCGGGGTGTTTGTAGCCAAACCAGAACCAGGTAAACTCTCTCAAAACACAGCCGGGCAGTCTCTTTAAGAGAGAGCAGTATTTTCCAGACTTGAAGGGTATGATATGTATAATCAGAATCCACCATTGCTCTGTTTAACTAAGTATTAGAGAAGAAGGCAGCCGAGGAAGAGGAGAAGAAGATAGAAAATGAGGAAGAAGATGATGAGGAGGAGGAGGAGGAAGCTCTTCCAGGTTCTACGCTTTTCATTAAGAATCTTAATTTCAACACGACAGAGGAGAAACTATTGGAGGTGGGTACATTAATAAATACTATTATTATTAACTGTTTAATCACTGGCTGATGGTCATGGTTTTTATTTGTTCATTTCAGACATTCTCCAAATGTGGCAAAGTCAAATCCTGCACGATATCCAAGAAAAAAGATAAAACAGGTACTGAGAAGGGTTTCAAATATTTCCTTTCAGAACAAGTGCTGGCATGTGCTTATTAACTGATAATACAAATGGAGTGCTCACTATTCAACCACAAATTATGTTTTGGTTAAGAAAAGTATTTTTGTAGACTCAGTGGTAAGTTGTGCTGCTGTAAGATTGTTCAGCATAACCACTTTCTTGATGGGTCAGTGATGGTCTGGTGAGGCAGATCCATGGAGGGAGGCACAGATCACTGCCATAGGTAACATTATGAAATGCTTGGACCTGCTGTCAGACCCTACACTGGTGCAGGGGGTCCTGGGTTCCTCCTGGTGCACGATAATGACCAACCTCATGTGGCAATAGTATGCAGGCAGTTCCTGGAGAATGGAGGAATTGATATCATTGATGGCCCCCATGCTTGCCTGAATTAAATCCAATAGAAAAGCTCTGGGACACTTTTCAGTCCATCTGAAGATGACAGGTTGCACCTTGGACTTTCCAGGAGCTCAGTGATGCCCTGGTCCAGATCTGGGAGGACGAGACTTCAGAACCATCTGAAGTTTAATCACAGACAAGCACGCTGTTAATATTGTGCTAAACATCTGCTTTTCTCTGCGTAATCACTGTTCTCATGCTTATTGTTCTGTCTTCTAGGCAAACTGTTGTCAATGGGTTACGGTTTTGTCCAGTATCAGACGGCAGAAGCAGCTCAGAAGGCCCTGAGGCAGCTACAGGTACCATCCACACCTCCTCAGCAACACTCTCGCAGCTTTTCTCCACAAGCAGGTTTTTGGCTAATGTCTTCTCTCTCCTTAAACCCTCCTTCAGCACTGTAAGGTGGATGATCACCAGTTAGAGCTGAAGGTTTCAGAGAGAGCCACAAGGTCAGATGTGAATCAGAAAGGTTTTCTTTTTCCCCACTTATGTCTATTTACTTACAAGAATATGCTCCTAAACATTTCAGCTGACATGTTTATGGTTAGAATTTGTGGTAGCATGAAGACATCGCTCGTCTTGTCACCACTCATTCATTTTTTTCCCCATGTGCAGGACAGCTGTGGTGACACGGAAGAAGAAACAAGCTGACAAGAAGCAGACGGGATCCAAGATCCTTGTGCGCAATGTTCCTTTCCAAGCATCTGTCAGGGAAATCAGGGAGCTTTTCTGGTAACACGTACACAGCTATTGTTTTTTATTATTATTTACGCTGTTGGAAGAGCTAAATTAATACTCACATTTCCTCCTTGTATTTCATCTTCTCAGTACATTTGGGGAGCTAAAGACTGTCCGTCTTCCAAAGAAAGCGGCTGGTTCAGGAAGTCATCGAGGTTTTGGCTTTGTTGATTTCCTCACCAAACAAGATGCTAAGGTTTGTGTGTGATTCATGAAACGAAGAAAATATACATTTCATCAGCTACTCAGAATATTATAGCATGTAGATTTGTAGGTCTCATCATTTGGCTACATGTCTGTCGGTCTGTGCGTGTCTCCATCGCCAAATGTATTTTATTATTTAACATTGAAGGGCAACAATAGAGGAAATGATCCAAGGTCTGTGACATACAGTACTTTCAACAGCATATAAAGAACTTTTTTTAAAATACTCAAGGTGGGATATTTTAATGTGCTTTAAAAATATTAAAATAGATTTTTGTGTTACAGATTTTCTGCTAATAGGAAGTTTAGAAACAATTTCAAGCCGGAAGCTGACATATCCAAGAGAGATAATATAATTTCAATTTCAAAAATCTAATTTGATGATCACAGTTTGAACAAATTTAATCAAAAGAAGTAATCGAACGAGTGTTTTGAGAAGAGCAGCCATCTGAATATTAGCACATACCGTGCTTTCAACCATTTTCACCAACATTCAGGGATAAGCATGTATTTAACTAATTTCTGGATTTCATTACCAATTATTGGCCTTAAAACTGATCTTGTAGCATATTGTTAAAAAGGAGATCCAGCCAACATTTTTAAGCATCAGTCTTAGCTCAAGTGACTCAAATTAGTAAAGTGTGGCAATATTTATTTTAGAGGGATTTTGGCTGTCACACTGATTAGCAGTTGTGTTCCTCTCTTTCTATGTAGAAAGCGTTTGCGGCGCTATGCCACAGCACCCATTTGTACGGGAGACGTCTTGTGCTGGAGTGGGCTGACGCAGAGGAAACTGTGGAGGCATTGAGGCGAAAAACAGCTGAACATTTTCATGGTAAATCCACCAAATCCTTGTTAACAGGACACAATTAAATAAAAAGTAGGTTTGCCATTTATTCTTTTTTTTTTTTGGTTTTATCCTCAGTCACTGCCAAAAAGCAGCGAAAAGCGGAGGTTATGGAAGGAATTTTGGAGACAATGGAAACTGAAGGTGGTGTGGAAGACTGACATCTGCAGCCTCCACACAAATCCTGACCCCAACGCTCTGTGTAAAATGGACTGAATAAAACATGGACCCGAATATCTGCAGAAGTTTATAATGAATTTAAAAGCTGGTCCAGTTTTCTCTGGATTAACTAGTATTTTGTACAGAATGAAATGTCCAAGAGATCTGATGTACCTGACGACTGGTTTTTATATATGTATAAAAGCTGCGTACATGTTACTTTTTTGTTTCATGTCTCGTTTGTGACAGTGACTGAACTACTGATGAACTTATGATGCGGGATGTCGGGCGGCGTCTTTTATTTTGAAAGTCCCGGCGGTAGTCAGGTGACTTGGCCCATCGAAGTCACATGATTTGTTCACGTAAACATGGCGTGCAGGCGGAACGGAGCTGACCGTGTTAGAAGTTTTACAGAGGTTTTAGATCTTTTAAAGATGTTTTTGCTTTTGTTTTGTATGTTTACGGCCGTTCGAGCAGAAATACGAACGGCTGTGATCGACAAGCAAACCGGACAGCTGTCTGTCATAGAGGGATATCAGGAGGATTTTGTGGCTTGGGCGAATTTCACTGATGATATTGAAACGTCAGGGTGAGTGTTTAGAGGCTGTTCTTGGTCTAAAATGTAAACTATTTGCCTCTAAAGGCTCGGTTTGTCTGTGCGGTTTGTGCTTGAAATAGGTTGTTGGTGAATGGTCAAGCTGGGTCAGTGCTGCAGTTTCTTACAGAAAGTAAGAAAAGCGTGTTGCAGCTTTGACTCCTGATATTGTTTCAATTATTCGGTTAATCGTTTAATGCAAGGGTGAAGAGCTCAAGGTCCGGTGTCCTGCATGTTTTAGATATCACCTTGGGTCAGCACGCCTGAAGCAAATGATTAGTGCATTACCAGGCCTCTGGAGAACCTCAAGACATGTTGAGTAGGTCATTTAGCCATTTAAATCATCGGTGTTGGCTAAAGGACACGTCTAAAACCTGCAGGACACGGCCCTCGAGGCCTGGAGTTCCCCACCACTGGTTTAGTGTATAATTTGCAGTTCCACACAGTGTTTTACTAGTTTTACACCCAAACTGATCCAGATTCTCTCAGACTAGTTCAAGAATTTAAGAAAAAATGAGAAATTATACATATTAAAATATTTGAGTTCATAAAGAACGTAAACAATCATCCCCTATGAAGCTGTAACAGAATGGTGTTCGGCAGTGTCAATGGTCTAAATTGTTTTCCTTGTTTTTTCGTAAATGTTGACTTGTTGAGCAACATTTAATCCTTGTGGTTTTGTTTTGAGGAACCCAAATTAGCAGAAGTAGCACACATGACACACTGAGAAATCTTCTGGAGGTCTTTAAAAGTTTTTCTTTGGACATTGGCTGGGTTTTTGTTTGTTCTGTTTGGGAGGGGAGATAATATTTTGTATCTTTAGGCACTTTGTTACTAGCAGCCTGTTACAAAAACACATCCTTTGCACCCATTTCTTTAGTTGCAAAAGCAAAAAAAATAGAAAAGATAATACAGCATCCATAGTGTGTGGCCTGTGGAAACTATGAAAGTGAGAAAACTGGCAGGTCATAAAGAAATCTGTCTTCTCTGTAAAGAAAAGGGTGAGCCACTGAGGTCCCCAGATTACACAAGAAGTGGACTGAAGATCAGTGACAACAGGTCTGATGGAGTGATAAATTAAATTTTGAAACTTCTGGTTCAAATAGCACCATGTATGGAGGAGGTCAGGCAAGAGGTAGAACCAGTATCTACAGCCTTCTGTAAAACATGGTGGACGCCCTGTCGTTTTTTTTTTTGTTTTGTTTTGTTTTTGGAGCTGCGTTTTAGCCAGTGGTGCTGGAGATCTTGTTAAAATTGATCAATCGGAATCAGAATATTTTATTAATCCCAGAGTGGTCACCGTTGCTCCAAGACAGTAAGAACAGTAATCAACTAAATGAAATAATATAATAGATTAAATAACAATAACATGAATAATAATGATAATAGTAATAATACATATAAATGCAATCTTTTACAAAGTTACAAAATATAACAAAATAGCTCTGTATGTAGAACAGTGCATTCACATTTTAATCCACCGTATAATAGTATCTGGAAAGCATGTGATTGACAGCTGCTTCATTTTTCAGCTTGACAATGATCCCAAACACACTGCCAATGCCATAAAGTCATACCTGGATAGAAAAACACTCAGTATTGAAGTATTAATAGTATTAAGCCTGGAGAACTATTCCTGAACCTACTTAAAGAAATTACACGAAAGTTAGTTTAAGAAAGTTCAGACTGTGCTGGCAAATTAAGATGGTCATACCAAAACTTGACTTTCAGTCTGATTAGATTTACACAGACTTTGCTTTTGACTTGTATGCATAACCTTGCTTGCACATAATTCAGTAGAGCACTGCACCACCTATTTTCCTAGCAAAATGTAAACAAATGGGGGGTGGCTCAAGGTTTTTGCACAGTGCTGTAAACTTCATAAATCTATTTTTCTTTTTTCTGGAGATCGTTTTACATTTTTATGCTCCCTCTTTCAGCTGGTCTTTCTTGGAGGTGACTACCAGCAGTCGGTACAACGACAGCATCCAGGCTTACGCTGCAGGTGCAGTTGAGGCTGCAGCAACGTCTCCGGTCAGTCTAACCCTCATTTGGTCAGACGTTAAAATATTTTTGGTTTAATTATTCTAATGACTAGGTATGCTGGTGTTTTTTTAGCTGATCTATAAACACTGGATGAACACTCTAATGGGTTACTGCGAACCCTTGATGTATGAATCTGCCTACTGCGAGCGCCTTAAGTCTTTCATCATAACCAACATGCAGTGGATTCAGGACCAAATAGAGAATAATCCAAACTCACCCTACTGGTACCAGGTACAATGAGCAGGACTGAAAAAAATCCCTTACATGACAAGCTTTTTTAAAGGCCAGAAATCAGACTTTGTGCTATCTGTTTCTTCATCAGGTGCGTCTGACATTGTTGCAGCTCAAAGGTTTGGAGGACAGCTACAATGATCAGCTGTCTTTGCCAATAGGGTCATTCTCTCTCAACCCATTTGGCTTCCTGTAAGTAGTTATCTCCTTTTCTGTATCATTCAAACATGTTTTACCCTCTTTTGCTGAGATTTTAAACTTTCACTTGCTGTTGCCCAAACAGACTTTTCCAAATGGGCGGAGACCTTGAGGACCTGGAATCGGCTCTGAATAAATCCAGTCAAACCCGACCCATTGGCTCTGGCTCCTGCTCTGCACTGATTAAGCTTCTGCCTAACAATAAGGAACTGCTGGTGTCACATGACACCTGGAACACCTACCAGGCCATGCTGCGCATAATGAAGAAATACATTTTTTCCTTTAAAGTTTCTCCTCTAGGTAATTAATTGACGCAAGTGTGCCTCCTGATTGGTGATGAGATTCATTGGGATTGATCAGGAGAGACTAGATTAGAAATGAGCACATCAGAGGGACAGATCAGGTTGAGTGACAACAAAGTTAGAGAGGCAAAGGTTAGATGATTTGGACATTGATTTTTCCAGTTTAGCTGTTGCTGTTTCTAGATACCTGCTCACTCTACTTTTCAGATTTACAATACAAAAACAATAGTCCCAATTTTTTTATATAATGGCAAAACAATTAGATATGTCCTTAAATGCTTGACTTTTGAATTCTTTAATGCACGTTTAAAACCCCAAAAGTACCCTAGCACCATTTTTGATGTAATTATTTTAGGGACTAGTTGATAGTGTGACTTCAGCACGTGCTCTCATGTTTTTCAGACAACTATGTTCTTCCTGGAAGAACTCAGGCATTCTCATCCTACCCTGGATCCATCTTCTCTGGGGATGACTTTTACATCCTAAGCAGCGGCTTGGTAAGATCTCTTTATACTTGACATTATATAACAGAATATGATTTTTTTTTTTTAAAAGGGAAAGCTGAGATTATCTTACTGCTTTTATTTTTTTTTCTTTCTTTTTCTGTCTGTAGGTTACTTTGGAAACCACCATTGGCAACAGCAACCCTGCTCTCTGGAAATATGTTCAGCCCACTGGAACAGTCATGGAGTGGCTGAGAAACATTGTTGCAAATCGGCTCGCTGCTACTGGCAAGGACTGGGCAGAAATCTTCACGAAGTACAACAGTGGAACGTGAGTTAGTTTTAATCATCAAAAAGAAACTGTTTGATCTGCTGACAAGGCTCCAGACTGTTCTGCTTTTTAGCTTGTGTTAATAATCCTCACTGAAGACCAGATTATGTAACATTTTGTTTTGTCCGTTTTGTGCGTATTAGTGAAAAGAAGGCCACTTTTAACTTTGCTTTGCAGTTACAACAACCAGTGGATGATTGTCAACTACAACCTCTTCACTCCAGGGAAGACTGACATCACAGAAGGGCTCTTTGTCGTGCTGGAGCAGATTCCGTAAGTCACAGCACCCGAACTTGGATCAAAATAGATCATTTATTCAGTGTTTCTATTGACAATATATAACCCTATCAGATCTGACCTTAAAACAAGCCTTTTATTTTTTCCAATGCTGCAGAGGACTCGCCATTTACGCTGATAAAACTCAGGAACTGCTGAAGAAAGGATACTGGGCTAGTTACAACATACCGTAAGTATTTGGTGTGCAAACATTAAGGTAAATGTTAATCTGTACTTTAGATTATGCATGTGTCTTTTCTTTTGTCCATACTTCCAAATTCTTTCTGAAGGTACTATGTGGAAATATTTAATAAGAGTGGCTGCAATGAGTTGGTTGAGAAGTTTGGCCCGTGGTTCTCTCTGGACCAGAATCCTCGGGCTCAGATTTTCCAGAGAAACCAGACAGATGTTACAGATGTGGACTCGATGGTCCGCCTGATGAGGTACGGTCTGTATTTGTATTCCCAAAACAAACAATCTCTGATAGATGTTGTAGTTAGGGAGAAAAAGGTCTCTTAATTCATGAGATACACTGTTCCTCCTCAGGTATAATAACTTTAAGGAAGATCCACTCTCAAAGTGTGACGGCTGTGATCCACCTGAGAACGGAGAGAATGCGATCTCAGCGCGGTCAGACCTGAACCCAGCTAATGGAACATATCCATTTGGCGCCTTAAAGCAGAGACCACACGGAGGAACAGACATGAAGGTTTTCATTTTCACATCTCCCTTTGCCCTAACCCTTTTACCCATCATGCACCCTGAAGATTTTTTTTTTGGTTTGCCGTAAGTAAAAATGAGTTTAAAAGAGATGTCCACTGAGTTTGAGCCATTGTGTGTGATTCTTTGCAGCTGACCTCCTACGAGATGTTTCGAGAGTACGGCATGGTGGCAGTGAGTGGTCCAACCTGGGACCAAGTGCCACCCTTCCAGTGGAGCGCTTCCCCCTACAAAGACCTGCTACACATGGGTCAGCCTGATGTATGGCGTTTCAAGCCTATAAAAGTCACCTGGACTCCTTAACTGGCATCAGTAGTTCCAGCTCTATGATGTTTGACAAAGGGAAATGGCATCACTGCTTCTCACAAAAATCTTTAAGTGGTACAGAGATTAATAATGTACCTCTATTTGAATAAGAAGACAGAAAATTAGATTTTTTTTTTTGCATTTCTCTTTCTCATGCAAAATATGTGAAAATCATTATAATAAACCCAATAAATATGCACCTTTCTGTGGAGAAATCACCAAGTATTATTACTTACATTTATGCTGATGAACATTTTCTGTAACACTTGTTGCAAATGTTTTAATCCTGGGATAAATCATTTTTGAGTTATTCAGTATTTTCTGAAGTTTAGATTTTTTTGTAAATAACTTTTTAAATAAACAACAGAGCGATCACTTCTTTTTAAAAGGCGTGTGTGTGTGTGTGTGTGTGTGTGTGTGTGTGTGTGTGTGTGTGTGTGTGTGTGTGATAAAACAGGACAAAATGGTCAAAGTGAATCAGGAGCTCAAAGTAAAGCTTGATGAAGCTCTGGAAAAAATAGACCCTTCAGGAGAAAGAACAGCAGGACACAGACCCGAGAGACATGCAGTGCAAACTCCAAGGCATGGAGGAAAAATACAGAGCGCTGCATGTAAAGCATAATAAAACACTGCACAAAAATCAACAGTTTCTTCAAGAGAACAAGCAGCATGACACAAAACAGAAAGAAATGGACTCCAAGCTTAAAGACATGGAGGGAAAAGGCAGTGTGCTGCAAATAAGGCTCGATAAAACACTGCAGAGAAATAAAGAGTTTGTTCACGAGAAAGATCAGCAGGACATAAAAGAGGAAGAAATGGTATGCAAGCTTGAAGACATGGAGGAAAAATACAAAATGCTCCAAACAACTCTGAATGAAACACTGCTCCAAAATCTCCAAAATCCAAAAAGCTTCCTGTAAACACTTTATTTCGATGACCCGAACTCTGAGAAGTGGCAAACTCGTCAAGCTAAATGTGAATATTTAAATAACACCACATGCACATTAATAAACATTTAGTGCCAGTGTTATCCTGCCTTCTAATGCTCAACATAAGAATAAAGATAACAATAATGATATCTGCTGTTGCTGTGTCCTTGCTTTTCCCCCGTTTAAAAAACCCATTTAAAGTCATGTGATCTGGTCCTTGTTGTCGTCATAGCAGTGTATTGTCGTAAAGTGACAGCGGTGTCGTGTCACTATTTAACTGCTGAACTTCCTTCTTAAATGTCGAACTTTTGTTTACTTGTCTTTAAGAAACTATTCCGGTGTATTTTACCAAGCGCGGAGACGTGAACAAGCATACGAGCTCGAGGTATGACGTTATATTTCAGAAAGCTAGCTAGTTAGCGTCATAAGAGCGGTAATCTTTGCCAGTAGAGCTGGTTGTTAGACTAGTTGTACGTCTCCTGTTGCGTAGAGTATTGATTTAATGTAATTACTACATAGATGTCTTCTTTTTTTTATAAGTAAGCGTTTAACTGTCTACAGTCACGTGACAGAGAGTACGTGCTTTCAGCTTTGCTCAAACTAAATGTGGTTATGTTGAAAACGAGGTCCGCTCGACAAAAGACATGCCGAATATCCTGTTTTGTTAAGCAGTAGCTATATAGTATTTCCACAATAAAAGTTACAGATTTTCTACAGCTTAATGCTCACTATGAACATAACTAGGTGATCCATGCAAAGATTTTTCATTAGAAAAGTTTAACTGCTTCATACACGATGTCTCCATGTATGTGCAATACAGAGCATGTGTGTTCATGCCAAAGTTTTTGTGTATATATTTATGATTATATCTATTTATGTACACTATCTGTATCACTGCACTACAGGGTGCCTGTCTGTTGGACCAAGATTGGCTTTCTGTTCCCAACAAG
Source organism: Haplochromis burtoni (assembly GCF_018398535.1). Taxonomy (NCBI): domain Eukaryota; kingdom Metazoa; phylum Chordata; class Actinopteri; order Cichliformes; family Cichlidae; genus Haplochromis; species Haplochromis burtoni. The sequence goes on along the minus strand of NW_024582637.1, from coordinate 329,481 downwards.
GAATATTACATTTAGATGTTAGGTGAGTGGAGATAAACTTTCTGGTCTCCCAGTGCCAAAGTCTGAACAGAGATTATTCTGGAGAGTAAAGGTCAAACAGCCAAGAGGGCAACACTGGCTAAAATGTGGGACATAGGCACCCACCTCTGCTAAAAGCATTTTGGAGTGGGTTTGAACAGACTTCTTTCTCCTTTTAGGACTTCCATTCTGCCTCATATTACTCTGACCCGAGCATCCTCCTCTGTCACACCCCTGCCCCTGCATGTATATATGAATCCATGAATTGTCCCTGTGGTCACTCTGAGTAACTCTGCCCCCTACAATTCTGACTTTTTGTTAGCGGCACTGTCTCCAAACCAAAGTTATAGCATTTCTCATTAGCATCTTGTAAACCTTCTCTTTCTGCTATTGCTGCTATCCTACTGTTACAAATCACCCCTAAAACCTGACTCCATCCTGCCGTCTCTATGTGCTCTCTTCTTCACCTGTCTTTTGCAATGTTAGTTGTTTAGAATGGTTGACCCCATCTATTTACACAGGTCCACCTTCACTACTCCTGCTCCTTGCAGCTTCACTTTCACTCCACCAGTCTACTTCTCATTCACACACATACTCTCTCTTCTTCTACTGACTTTCATTCCTTTGCATACTTCTATTTCTCCAGGCTCTCTTCCATTTGTTTCCTACTGAAATCTTCCTCTATGAAGAACAGATGTATTGAACTTGCCTAATAATAATGAAAAGGTACATTACTTAAGTTATGTGAAATTTGTCTCTTCTGTTTACAGCTCGCCACATCTCTGCTTTTTGTGGAGCCTGATGATGGGTTTCTGGCAGCCGCTGACTAATCTTAGAGATTATGTGTCACAGAATCCTCCAGGGACTACATTTTTCCTGTGTTTGCTAACTCTGGCTATTTCATTCATCTGCCTTAGTTTTTACAGCAACACTCACACTCTGCCTAACCCTGACATAACAAAGGTGAGGAGTGATTTTAACTATAGCAATTTTGGGTTTTTGCTCTTTTCTGTTATCTATATATTAGAGTAGTGGATGCACAATAAACATGGCTGAAGTTTCAAATATTTACGTGCAATCAACCTGTGTCAAAACCTAGGTTGCAGACTGCTCTAAGCTCTCTGTATCAAATTTTTTTTCTACTCTTGGTTCTTTTTGAGGCTCAAATATTCTATACAGAGGAGCAATTAATCAGATTAATCAGAAGAAATGTACCTTAAAGATAGGGGAGTTAAAATGACTGGGTTCAGATTGAGAATGAATCAAGGCCTGATGTCAGACAAATATGGATTTTTTTTTTAGAGCAGTGACTCATGCAAAGAAACTTTAGATCAGTCCAAAGATAACAATATGGAGCTGGGAATGAGTATAGTAGGTTTCCTTAGTAAACTGAGCTAATTTTCCTCCATGCCTTCTCTAAATAGATAGTTGGTGCTGGTGTGCATAGGAAATATGATGCTGTGCAGGCTGTGACTGAATATACCCACAGATTCTGTGCCCTGATTGTATCTGTGTGTAATTTGTGCACTTTACTATTCTCATAGGACTGGAATCGTGTGTTGTCCTCCTTATCAACATTCCACCTATGTGTGAAAGCAAATGAGCTTAATTCCTCAGTCCAATCACCTCTTATCAAGCAGGAAGAGGACAGAAAGACCTCAGTTAACTCAGCAAAGAGTCCTTCTTCTGTCACCCATTTACATCTCAAGGTTCCTCTTGCTCTTGTGACTTCCAGCTCTCCGAGTGTCTCGCTGAGAGATCTCAGTCTACATACAACCTTGAGAGCCAGTCAGCTGCTTATTGGAGGTTAGTTTTGCCATGGAGTGCTATGGGTGTGATATTATGTGAAAGTCTTTATCACCTTACATTCTGATTGTAATTTTTTACTCCCCAGGCAATGAAAATGTTAATTTGACACTAGAGTTTCTATCTGACAATGGTAGCTACACCTGCCTCACTATAAGTGCCCCAAGTGACCTCCTGCCAACAAGTGTGTAAGTTTATCATGTTCTGTAAAGAACATGTTTCTTAACTTAATTACAGTGTAACTACAACTTTTCCTCAGTGACCTAAAAAGTCAGAAAACTCATAAATGTTATGTACTTTAATAAAGTCGTCCTCCAGAGTGCCCTGAGTCAGAGAAAAATATTTCATCCTTCTATGTGGAGGCAAGTAACCAGCTGCCTACAGCATCACCAACCTGCTACAGTCTGAACTTCAAGGATGATACCACTCTTACAGTCATGTTAACACAGGTACGGTATGTTGCACTTGAACAGCATAGCTGATTTAGCCACAATTCAGAGATTTGTTTTGTACCCTCATTTATTTCCTACTTCTAAAGGAGGAACAGAGTGTGGCAGTGCAACATCTGTTGGACTTCAGTGTGTGTCTCCTTGGAGTTTGTTTGATGCTCTGTATAGCTGCTTGTCAACCACATGCACTAAAACGCCGCAACCAATGGAATGGACTGAACCAACAAAGTGTAAGTCGTGATCGTTCGGTTTTTAATAATAATAATAATAATAATAATGGATTGGATTTATATAGCGCTTTTCAAGGCACCCAAAGCACTTTACAATTCCATTATTCATTCACTCTCACATTCACACACTGGTGGAGGCAAGCTACAGTTGTAGCCACAGCTGCCCTGGGGCAGACTGACAGAAGCGAGGCTGTCATATCGCGCCATTGGCCCCTCTGGCCATCACCAGTAGGCGGTAGGGTAAAGTGTCTTGCCCAAGGACACAACGACCAGGACAGGGAGCCCTGTCCTGGTAGAACCTTTTTACTGAGAAATCCATACAGATTATTTAACCTAACTTTGCTACTTTACTTTATTTACAGGAACCCTTAATAGACAGCTGAGCGATTAAATCAGTTGATGGTTGGAAAGAGAGGGCTATGTCTAACTACAGCCTACAGAAGAAACTGGTTTGTTGTTTGTTCTACTAACTGTGAAAATATTTGTATAATGCTGCTTTGGAGAAAGCTCTCCTAAATTCATACTTGGGACTAAAGTCAGGGTACAGCAACCTCTCTTGGAACAGTTTGAACCCATTTATCTGTCTCTCACAAGTTTTGCTACATTACGAATGTGCAATATGTAAAATCATTTTGAGAAACATGGCCATGGTAGAAAATGAGTTATAATTTATTATTTATGATGTGCTTTTCAAAATAAAAGACCAAAATGTTATGATAAGGTGGTGATGAAGACATTGCTCAAGACTGAAGAAAATGGATGAAATGTGGGTTAAAATTGCTATTATATTTGCCTTATATTTGTTTAATAACAAAGTATTAACAGATCATTGGGCACTGTAAATAGTGTGTGTGTGTATAGAAGTTAGCAGTGCTATGAACTGTTTTTCTACAGGATTTTACGCTTCTCAGCAACAAATGACTGCAGTCATGCTGTTTCAAACATGTTTCTTTGCTGTAGAAGGAATAGCTTTACTTGGGCTGTTTTGTTGACTAATGTGATTCATTTGTCAGTGTCAAACACAGGTATTACAGTAAGCACTGTATTGTACTGTAACTGTAATGTCAATAAAGGCTAAAGCCAAGCTAAGGGGAATGTGAAGGTGAGTGACATCAGTTTTTAGTGACATTTAAAACTTCAAATACATTTTGCTTGTGCAATTATTTTTAAGCATCATTTAAATATCTTTCTATCCACCTGAAGGTTTTGGATTTACCACCGCGAAGGTTTAATTTTAGGTTTATGTGAGTGCCATATTTCTCTCTGATATAAGGCCTCTTGAAACAGAAATCGAAGAGGAAATAATTTTTTTCTTTAATTTCACTCAATGTTTCCTTAAGTGTCTGAAAGAAAGGACGTATAAGGATTTTGTAAAATTAGTAATTCAATTGTGACAGACTGGAGCCCTGTGACAGACTGGCGACCTGTCCAGGGTGTACCCCGCCTCTCGCCCTATGACAGCTGGGATAGGCTCCAGCACCCCCAGCGACCCTGAAAAGGATAAGCGGAAGCGAATGGATGGATGGATAGTAATTCAATATTTTACATGTCTGTAGAAGAATTATTATAAAATAATCATAATGTTTCATCAGCATTTCAACTGCTGTAGCTAAAATAAAATAAAAAATTAGGGTTAAGGTGAATTGTCAGTGTGTTTTTGTTTGTATTTTAACTGTGAGCATACTTTTGGTTTTATGGCCCCAAAAGTATAGATTATGAGCTTAACGCAATGAACTTCTGAAGGTCTCTCTAGGCGCCAGCAGACTGGTTCACCGGTATGTTCTTTTGTTACGTAACGAGATGTCCTCCAATCATGGTTTAGAATCGTAACGCGGTGCCTTCCTATTGTCCACAGCTATTGGGTGATTATCGAAAAATAGAGGCGGGATTAGCGCAGATCAGGGGAAACTAGAGAACCAACCATCGACGTTGATGGTAGTTGGATTCTTCGCGGCCTCGGGGATTGCTTTATGTCAAGGAAAACAAAACGTAACGTTATGAAGTATTTGGACTAACTATAGCGTGCAAAGTCGAGGTCATCTGAAAATGTCTGGCAGAAAGGAATTGATACGGCTAACGTTAGCTTCATCTTCCCACAGTAAAGCTAGCTAGCTACCGTTTCCTCATAAACATTCCTGCGCTAATGTCGGCTAGCTGCTAATGTTAGCATGCCGTTAATAACAGTTGCAGCAAAACGTCTGAACTGTTGATGCCATGTTCTTAACCAAACATGACTTAGTCATATTTTACAGTAACCCAGCGAGGCAAGGGTCTGACTTCTTCTTAAACGAATGCACGTTAATGTCTTCCTTGCTCAAGCCGTGCCTAAAGACGCTCTTTTCGCCTAATCATAACATTTTGTTGTTCCTCAGCAGGCCTCCCACGTGTTACTTGCTGGTACCTTCACCTGCGGGGTGGCTTGTAATTACGCAGGAGTGTCTCCTCTGACTTGTTCTAAGGTATAAACATTAGCTAATGTCATGTCATTTCCGTTATGTCAGTGAATTGATTGAAGATACACGCAGGCAAATCAACAGTATTTTTGATCTTTTCTTTCCTTTTTTAGAATGAAAGCCCTGAACTAGGGCTTGGTCAGTCAGCAAGAAGACGTGGAGGTTACCAGGAAGTACCTAGTTAACAATCGTGAGTGACCATGGCCTACTCTAGCTACAGCAACCTGAGCAGGGCTCAGCTCACCTTTGAATACCTGCACACAAATTCGTAAGTACCAACTTTTTGGGAATTAATTTGCCCGTAAGAACTTCACGATACACAGAGTTACAGCTAGTTAGCCTTAAAGATAGAACTTTAGCAACCACCTACACACAATACACTGCACCACCTCACCTACTTATTTTTGCAAGATGCCCAGCAATGTTGTTGAATAGAAAATAAGATATAGTCCAGAAAGACGATTAGAGCACGTTTCCCTCATTTTGCTACATGTCATTTTATATTTAAAACAACTTTACCTTCCATGAGTAATACTTTCCATTCTGTCTGTATGCATTCACAATTCAAAACCTATGCTGGTTTTTATTTTAATAGCTGATGCTGCTACCATTCTTTTACTCTTTTTGTTTTTGCTCTTTGTTGTTATGCATTTTCTTTATTGTCACAAGGGGGGGAAATTGTTTGCCAGTTTCCCACATCAACGTTATAATAAATTTGTTAGATATAATCAGCTATTTTTATTTTCTGAACTTGATAGTGCCTTTGTGTATAATATGTGGAATTGACGGTGTAGGCTCAGAACAGAGTATAGACACGTCACAAATTTTGCAATGAAGATAAATGTGCTTGCTTCAGTTATTTGTCAAAAAAATCATGTGATATTGGCTGCTTGCAGACATTTATCACTCAGTTTGATCAGTAATGACTCAGGAAAAAAAAGACAAGTTTGGTATATGCTTCTGTGGTATGTAATGTTCAATGTATATGTGGCTTATATTCAAAGTAGGTCGCAGCACCCTTTGGTTGTTCTTTTTGTTATAATGATAATTCATTTTAAGTGGTTAGCTGTCAGGTGAACTGTGGATAGTCAGTCCTTGAAGCTGAACAGATAGTTTTACAGTTAACCAGGAAATGCATGCTTAACTGATAGTTCTTCATTTTATGCTGACACGTGTCAGCAGACTTGAGAAATAACAGTTTTTATAACAGAATAATAATCGTATGTTTGCTATCTGTGGAGTTCAGATGCTGTCACCAAGCATCTCCCATGTGTCCTTGTTCTCTAATGAGCTTCCCTTGTCAGTTTTTACTCTATTAATGGAATATTTGGTCTAACTCTTAGGACAACACATGAGTTCTTATTTGGAGCCTTGGCAGAACTTGTGGACAATTCAAGGTACCTGTTATGATTCACAGCACAATTTTTAAATAAATTATTGAGTATGGGAAAACTTGCATTAACCTGATACCTTTTATCTAGAAAATCTCATATTTTATTTCTTTCACAGAGATGCTAATGCCACACGTATAGACATCTACACAGGTAGACCTCAGAGTAAAATATCCAATTTCATATACTGAAACTTATCCAGTGAGTCAATGTTTTTCATATCTGTCTTTTGACTTCCTGCTTGTGTGACAGAAAAAAAAACAGAGCTGAGGGGTGGCTACATGCTTTGTTTTCTGGATGATGGTACTGGGATGGACCCAAGTAAGTGTGACTAAATGATCAAAGAGCAAATTTAAAGCAAGGTTATTGTTGTTTTTGTAGGCCAATGGTTACATACAGTGTATAATTTGTGTCCTTAAACTGCTTTTTTCTTAGGTGAGACAACCCATGTGATTCAGTTTGGAAAGTCAAACAAACGGTCTCCTGAGTCCACTCAGATTGGCCAGTATGGAAACGGACTGAAATCGTGAGTTGTTTTTCCAGTTCCTGTCTGGTATTGATCACGAAGTTGGTACACCAGCATTTCCATATTTACGAAGTTTGTGTGTTTCCACAGGGGCTCTATGCGCATCGGAAAAGACTTTATTTTGTTCACAAAAAAGAACGACACGCTGACTTGCCTCTTCCTGTCGAGGACTTTCCATGAAGAGGAGGGTCTGGATGAGGTCAGTGGCAGTCATGAAACGCTTAGAGACGAGTTTTGTTAGATACGCTTTAGCCACTCACCACACATTCATTTCAAAGTGTACTTTGAATATGTGTCTAGATATTCACACCTGTGTTCATGCTTGTGTGGGCTTTCAGTCTGTGTGAACAGTACTCCGTGCTCTCTGCTCAGTTCAGAAACATGTTGAAATTTTACAGCAGCCTACTTGAATAATGCTGTAAATCCCTGGACAAATACAAAGAATGGAACAAAAACTGACAGCACTGCAAAATGCAAATTGTGTAATATTAAAATTTAGATAACTTCTAAATAAATTTAAAACACCAAAGGTTGTCACAGTCATATCAACAATCTTATATCTTATAGCATAAATCAAGACCTAATGCAGACCTTCCCAAAGTGTACGGCCCACCCCCTAGGGAGGGGGGCGCAGAGCCATTGCAGGGGGGGCACGGAATAAAAAGGGGAAAAAAAAAAACCCAAAACGCTTGGACACTGCTAGCATGGGGCGCCCACACAAACGTAAAGCAGGAGATGAAGCATCGCTGAATATGTTTCCAAACCAGCTTCCTTCCAAGCCAAAGACTAGAAAATATGGTGCAGCATATCTTCCCTTTGGTTTCACCTGCACAAGTGCCGAGGTAGGTCTCCCCTGCAGAATTGGTTTTCCCTTCGTCGGGAGCAGTGCTGGGCTGTTCAAATCACAGACAAACAACATCCCACATTCTTGATTTTTAGTTCACAAACACTTCTCATAATGACTAACTACTCCTGACATGTTAGCTCTTTATACAGTAAAGTTACAGTGGGATACAAATAATATCAGGCTGATCCTGCCACGATTTATTCCCTGGTTCAAATCACGGACAAACGGTATCCCACAGCTGTTTATGTTTTTGAACCCATTTTGAAAAATGTATTGATAGCAATGTTGAATATTATTACACAGGAAAAAAACAACCACAATACTAAAATAATTACACCGTGACGCCTCTGCCTTTGTAAATGGAGGGACAGTAACTGCGTGTGTATATGTAAGCGTTTAAAAACTGAAGATGGTCAGATTAACAGTATTTTGTCTCTATGTGCCATTCTGCAATTCATCTCATGTAAACAATAACGTGGCGCACAGCGTGACGTGAAAAAAGGCACATACCTTTGACGTTGCGTGATGAACTCTGTATTCCTCGTCCACATGTAAATGCAAAAAAGGATTTTTAAAAAAATTTCAGTTTTCGTTGATTCGAAACGCCGTTTACGTGTGAACGAAAACAGCTGCGTTTTCAAAAATACCCGTGTAGGTGTGGACGTAGCATAAAAGAGTTAGTAGTTTATTGCTACCTGTAATTTATTGCAGTTTACTTGTATTTGCTTAATTGTTTACTAAATGTTTGAGGTGTGAAATAAACCGCAATGGTGCAAAATATGGGTGTGTGTGGTTGGAGGATGTGTTTGTGCGCGGGGGGGAGGGGGGGCATTTTTCTTGTTAAACAAGGGGGGCTTAGCAAAAGAAGTTTGGGAACCACTGGCCTAATGGAAGATTGGAACAACGGATGAAATGATTACTAATTGTGGCTCAGTGATACATTTTTGTATATAATTGATTTGGATGTAAAAAAGTGATCTACATTTATGTGAAAAAGAAAGGATACACTTTCATTTGTAAAGTTTTGTGCATCAGGACATAATAAAAAAAAAAAATCAATCGGTCGTAAAATTAGCTAAATAAAACCTCAGATGGGCAAAATATGTTCATCTGATATTCAATTAAATTTTATTTATACAGCGCCAAATCACAACAAAAGTCGCCTCAAGGCACTTATATGATATGACATTGAACATATGTTATATTAAACTGTTTTTAAAAAAAAAACAACAACAACTAAGCAAAAATGCAGAAGCAGTGTGTGAGAAACTAACTACACTGCAACCAAGGTCAGACTATGAAATCCTCAGAAATTGCAAAAAACCAAACAAACCAAGAGCTACATCTCAGATTCTGAGTACCGGTATGTTAAAGTTCATGACCAGACAATTAGACGAAGACAAAATAAGTATGACCCGTTTGAAAGAGATACCAGGACAAAGCTTCCTTTCTCTTAAAACAAAACAAAACAAATAAACATTGCGGCTCAGATTAGATTTGCACATTTACATCTGAAACCACGAGTCTTATGAAACAATGTCATTGGGATAGACAAGAGTAAAGTGGAGATGTTGGACCATAATACACAGCACCAAATGAAAACCAAATGCAGCATATGAGCACAAAGATCTCATAACTGCGTAGCACAGTGGTGGAGGGGTGATGATTTGGGCTTGTCTTCTAGCAACAGAACCTGAGCATCTCGGGCTCATTGAGGTGTCCTCTGTATACCAAAGTATTCTAGGATCATCTTTCCAAAAAATAAAGCTTGGTTGAAACTGGGTCGTTTAACACGATATTGATCCCAAGCATGGCAGCAAAACTACAATCAAATGACAAAAAAAGGAAACAAATCAAAGTGTTGGAAGGGTCCCGTCAAAGTTCAGATCTCAGCGTGATTGAAATGCTGAAAGTTGGCTCTAAAATCGGAGTAGACAGTGCTTCTGCATTTTGCCTTAGTTTTTGTTAAACAAATAAGGGCATGGTGTAATGTGTGTAGTTTGGAAACCACGTGGTTCTCCAGCAAACTGATTTAAGGTCACATTTGTCAGATTCCAAAACATGTGGAAAGCTAACTGCTCTGGGTTACTTAGGGTTTTCATCCCCCTCCCTCTACAGGTGATAGTGCCTCTTCCTTCCTGGGATATGAAGACCAAGGAGCCGCTGACGTCTGATCCAGAAAAGTACGCCATAGAGACCGAACTGATCTTCAAATACTCACCTTTTAAAAATGAAAAGCAGCTGATGGAGCAGTTCAACAAAATAGAAGGCAACAGCGGTAAGCATTTAAATGTGCATCACTATGTGAAGAACTGACAAATTGACATGTTGTTACTTACTTTTGGTGTGGTATTTTATATTATCTATAGGAACGCTAGTGATAATCTATAATTTGAAGCTGATGGACAATGGAGAACCAGAGCTGGATGTAGAGACGGATCACCAGGACATACTGATGGCTGGGACACCTGCTGAAGGAGTGTAAGTACAGTTGTTACTGTTAGTTATGATGTCATTATTATTGTGGCTCACAGATACGATTTTGGTGGTTTTTACTTCAGTATCAGAAAGCAGTTTAAAATTTCATCAAATGTCGAGCTGGACTCAAGGATGAACTCAACCTTAATGGTGATCAAATTTCAAAATCAAAATGTTTGTAATGACTTCACTTCACAAATAATTGCTGATTGTGCTGGGGGGTGTTGTTTATCCACAGGGGATAGCAAGGGATCTCTATGGCATTAGCATATGAATTTATAATATTAATTTATATTGCGTATTTTTGTTGGCAAGCTAATAGTGATTCAGCTTAATATTGATCATTTATCGTTGTTTAAAGGTAGAGCCCTGCAAGTTGACTAGTTGGAGGAGGCAGAAAACCACAAAGTAAAAATAGTTTGATGACAGCATGTCTAATGCACCACTTCTTGTTCACAGGAAGCCAGAGAGAAGATCGTTCAGGGCATACGCTGCTGTTTTGTACATTGACCCACGCATGAGGATTTTTATCCAGGGTCATAAAGTCAGGACTAAGAGACTTTCGTGCTGTCTTTATAAACCAAGGTAATATAGTAACGCACATATGGACTCTCTGTAACTTGTTTATTCCAGTGTTCACACTTTGATTGGACTTTCTATTTTATTTAAAGGTGTTATAAATACTCATCAACTCGGTTCAAGACCCGTGCTGAGCAAGAAGTGAAGAAAGCTGATCATCTTGCAAAGATTGGTGAGATAGTGGGTTATTAATCCTGCTAATTAAAGTTTGCTTTAGCTTTAGTTCATGTGAGAATAATATGTGGTGTATATTTCAGCGGAGGAGAAGGCCAGAGAGGCAGAGAGTAAACGCATGGCTTTGGAGGCCAGATTAGGAGAGGACCTATCAAAAGACTCACGGGTAAGCTAAGGAAAACCTTTGGTTAATTGTCAAGTGCAGATGTGTAGTGTTTATGTAAAACGGATTTTGGGCAAAGCAAGTTTAGTTGTATAGCAACAGTTAATGACAAACACATCAAAGTGTTTTAATTATTCAATTATTAAAGAAACAGGGAAATTTAAGAAAAGGTTGATTCACAACCAAAAAACGATGACGTTAAATTTCTTCTTTGTCTCCCTCCTTTTACTCCATCAGGCAATTTTGAGAAAAGTTCAAGATGCAGCCATGATGCTGCGAAGAGATGCTGACATGAAAAAAAGGATTCTTGAAGCCAAACAAAAGTATGATTAACAAAAATGGCAAACTGATTGTAGGCTGCTAAAATTCTGTTCCTTTGTTTGGCTGGAAATGTATATTAAAAAATGCCTCAAAATAAGATTTGTACATTAATTTTGTTTGCCGACCAAATTATTTGGCATCTAAATTTCATGTAAATGTATTTCTTACCAATCTACATTTCTTCCTTGTTCTTCAGAGCATTAAAGGAGCCCAAGGAGCTGAATTTTATATTTGGAGTGAACATTGAACAGAGGGACCTGGATGGGATGTTTGTGTACAACTGTTCTCGTCTCATTAAGATGTATGAAAAGACTGGTCCTCAACTGGAGGGAGGCATGTAAGTAAAATGCACTAAAAGTGAAAAATGGCAGGAAATGAGCAAGTGATTAAGTTGTAATTTTAAACTATTTGGTTCATGTGTCTTAGGGCATGTGGTGGTGTAGTTGGAGTAGTGGATGTCCCATATTTAGTTCTAGAGCCTACTCACAACAAACAAGATTTTGCGGATGCTAAAGAGTATCGACATTTACTAAAATCCATGGGGGAGCATCTGGCTCAGTACTGGAAGGACACAAACATTGGTAAGCTTCCCTGAAGTTGCTGGATTTCTGTTTATTGCTGCACCTCAAATTACAAGTAAAAATGCCCCCCATACTCCTGGGAGTTTTAAACATGTTCCATGATTAATACATTATCCTGCTAGAGTGTTAGACAATTCAGATACAGTTGTAATCACCATTATTGATCTACCAGCTGCTGGAGCTTTACGGTGATATTACCTGTGATATTGGATTGAGAAATGTTTGAGTCAGAGGTGAAGTATAAGTTTCATTTTAGCTGTATTAAGGGTTCCTTCCCTAAATAAAAATTCAGCTTTGGTTCAACTTATTTTAATTATAGCAAATGACTTGCAACTGTATCAACTGATCTCACATCTGCATCTGTGTTTGTCATGCAGCACAGAAAGGCATAGTGAAGTTCTGGGATGAGTTTGGATATCTGTCTGCCAGCTGGTCTGCACCTCCATCATCAGAGTTGAGATACAAGAGACGCCGTGCCATGGAGATACCACTTACTATTCAGTGTGGTAAATTGAGCACACACATTTAGAGGACATGCAGTATCTCAGCTTCCTGCAGAAAACTCACTCTCTGATTATGCTTTTTCTTCTTTTTTTAAGATAAATGTTTAAAGTGGAGAACGCTGCCTTTCCAGATGGATGCAGTGGACAAACGCTACCCAGACAGTTGGGTGTGTCTCATGAACCCTGACAGCACTCAGGACAGGTACTGACACAATGAGCTTTTTCAGATAACTTCATTTTCTTATCTTATCTCATCTCACTAAGCAAAATGGTTATCAAGTTTCTAATTAAACTTATTGGTTATTTTTGATTGCTAAAAAACTGTTTTTAGTATAATTTAGAACAGAGTTATAATGAAATTATACAACTGAATTGTTACTTTATTCAGAAGCAGCAGAAATATTTACAGCAGCACAGTGATGATATGATCTTAGCAACTAAAATAAATAAAGCTGACATTAAACTACTGAGTGGATGTTACAAAGATCATCTTGTTCTCCACTTAGGAGAGGGCCATGGTCTTAACAGAAATTTATGATACTTGGGCCATTAATTCATCTTTCATTAATACAATTTAAAGTTTTCCACAGATTACACTACAGTAAAGAAAAACTCTCAAAATTATACCCAGATAAATTTGATGATAAATGTAACAGGTGCTCACAGATACCTTGCAATCTTACTCATATGTTCTGGGTGTGCCCTAGGTTGTCTGAATTTTGGCATCAATTCTTCAAAATGATTTTGGATATATTGGGTATAAAATTGACTCCGACTCCACATATCGCTATATTTGGCAAACCACCAAATAACCTTCATACTACAGCTATTCAAAATAACCTTATTGCCTTTGCTTCTCTCATCGCTAGAAAAGAATTTTGTTGTTGTGGAAATCATCTCAGCCACCATTAATTAAAGTCTGGCTACAGGATATCTTAGGACTCTTAAAACTGGAGAAGATAAAATCCTCCATCAGAGGCTCATCGGATAGATTTTTTTACTCACCAGTTACCAGCACGAGAAATCTCTCTGTAGTCCACCATATGACCATGTACAAATTTTTCTGCTATTCCCGGCAGTGACTGTTCTACCTTATAAGAATACTTTATTTAAAGTATTAAAGCCAAAAAGCGACACAAATTCCTAATTTTACGGATCCGAACATATATGCACACTGAATGTGTTGCATTTTTGTGGAAAATTTGCCCTAAAAAAGGAATTTGGAGAAAGAAAGGAAAAAAAAATGAAGTAGTTATGAAGCAATGATGAGCCTGTCCTGATGTTCCTAAATAGAGATTCTGGGTTCATTCAGTTCTCATGACAAAGCAGCAGCAGGAAGAATATAATGGTTTGATCTGGGAGTGGAAGCTATATTGTGGCTTTCATACATGTGTAAAAGGATGTCAGTGGGGCAATTTGACCTTATGTTAGCAGAGCTGATTGACCCCCAGAGCAGCATCTTGCTCTCTGAGGTGAAATTATTATTGTAATTATTATTTACATATCATTGTAGATTCAGTACCAGTGTGCAATTTCAGCTATGAGTGCGCTTGATACCAAATGCAGTGATCTGATTGGTGAGATCTATTCATTCGTATTAGAAAAATCGAGCTTGGTTTGAAAAAAAAAATGCCACAAATTCGTCCAGTGAAAAATAGGTGAGTCCGAAAAATATTTTAAACACACAAAATGTTCAGAGGGATTTTATGTGTTACCCTACAAGCACACAGCTTTTTTTTTTTTTTTTTTTTTTTTTGGGGGGGGGGTGTTAAATAGCTTGTTCGTAACACTGTTCATATCATCATATCGTTCATGTCAGCTCTTCAACTGTGCCATAGTTGAAGGTACTGGTGTCTGATGGTATCCTCCAAATAGCCGATGTTATACATGACGCTTCAGTTTTAAGTGTAAATATAGCAAATCTTCATTGGCTTCACCTTTGCCACAGGTGCCTCTTGTGCCTACAGATGAGGTTGTTGTGGAGTCACGAATGTGACCAAAATGTCAGGGTATATTTAGTATACCACTTTTTTTTTTTCCTCTCTCAGTTTTTCTAGTGATAAGAAAAACCCTATGCACTGATAGTACTTAAGAGGAGTTCAAATCCAACCGGAAGTTGGAGATTCTGCAGCAATAAACAAAAAACAACAACAAAAGAACTTTGAATAATGTATTAGCTGAAGTGCTTGTGCCATGAGAAAGTACCTACTAGTGTGGTAATATATTTTGTATGTTCTATATAAATTGTTCACATATTGTTATATATTGTTTGGAAATTGTTTTCAGATGTGACGCTCCTGAACAGAAACAGAATCTCCCATCTGGTGTTTTGAAGAAAGATAAGCCAACAGCTGAAGACAAACAAAAAGAACTAGCAGAGAAAATCAAACAGCAGCAGGAGAAGCTGGAGGCCTTGCAGGTATCCTGTCCAACTCTTGTTGTCTGTGTGTCTGTGTTTGGTTTGTTTTTTGTTTTTTAAATCTCTCTGTTTGTGTCTATCACCACAGCATATGTATATTCTGTTTGTTCCCTGCCAGAAAACCAGCTCCATCAAATCTGCGGCAGATGTAAGAAAGCTCCCATTGGAGGTTAGCATGAAACCAACAGAGAGTTCCTCTCAGGTAAAAACAAACAAAAAACTCCCTTCTTGTCTTTCTACTAGTTCTACTAGTTACCTCTCGGCATATCGTATATGTATTTCTGATTTTAATATCACTGCACGTATGTGAAATAACAGGAAAGCGCTCTCTCGCTCTCTCTCATATTCCAAAGTGGATTCAATTATTTATTTATTTTTTTTAGCTCAAAATTCTACTCACAATAACCCATAAATACAACATGAAAAAAGTAAATATTTACAGACTTTGGTCATTGTCTTGTTGAAGCACCTTTGGCAGTAATTACAGCCATAAGAGATTTTCTTTTCCATTTTTCTTTGTATAACCTCTCAAGCTCCATCAGGTTAGATGGGGAGCATCAGTACACAGGTATTTTCAGATCCTTTCAGAGATGTTCAATATAGTTTAAATCTGAGCTCTGGCTGGGCCACTCAAGGACATTCACAGAGTGGTCCTGGAGCCTCTGCTTTGTTAGCTTAGTTGTGTGTTTAGAGCCGTTGTCCTGTTGGAATATGAACCTTCGCCCCAGTCCGAGGTCCAGAGCTCTCTGGAGCAGGTTATCCTCAAGGATTTCTTTTATGTCACTGCATTCCCAAGACTCTGACTCATCTCCGATTTTCTCCTCCAAAAAACATCCACACAGCATGATGCTGCCATCACCACGATTCACTGTAGGGATGGTACTGGCCATCCATACAGCAGTTCCTGGTTTCCTCCTGACATGACACTTGGCATTCAGACCAAAGAGTTCAATCCTTGGTACAGATTTATTTTTGAATTTTGCTTCTCATCGTCTGAGAGTCCTTCGGATGTCTTTTGGTAAACTCCAATCAATTTTGGAATAAGACTGTAACATGACAAAATGTAGAACAAGTGGAATGCTGGGAATACTCTCTGGATGAACTGTATGTTTCCTTTTCTATGTAAATATGAACTGAAAATGTAAAAAAGGAGTTTTGTGTGTTCAGTTTTAAACAATTTAATTGCGCTGTAAAAGGGTCAGACTAAAGACAAACACTGCTGTTGATGGTGATCCTTTTTTCCCTTTTTTTTTTTTTCCTCTTTGTTCAAATGTATTCATTATCATACTCAAATACTAGTTTTGTGTCCTTTCACGTTAACAATTCAGGCAACCAGGTCTTCTGAAAGGTCTGTTGCACGCCCACGCTCCCCACCACTCCCAGCTCACCTCAAAAATGCCCCAAGTGCCCCACCAGGACGTAGTGCTTCTCAGCGGCCCACCCGAACATCAGCCATACCACCAACTCCACCAAAGGTTGAGCCATCCAGGTCCAGAGCTGCAGCAAAACCTCCTCCATCTGCAGCAAAACCTGTTCCCAAAGCTACTGCCAAAACGCCTCCACCCAGCCGCAGCTCACGGGTACGTTACAGGTTTGATTTAACAAAAGGTTTTGTTGTGAAAGTATTTCATATGGCTTCATGTACAAATCCTACCATAAAGCAGTGTAAAATACTGAAAGCTGTCTCCTCATATAGGCATCCGCCAAAGCTTCACCTGCCAAACCAGCAGCTGCTGGACAGCGCAAGAGAATAATAGAGCAGGAGGAGAGTGAGGAAGAAGAAGAAGAAGAGGAGGAGGAGGAAGAGGAAGAAGAAGAAGGCAGCGAGGAGAGTGAAGAAGAACCACAGACAAAAAAATCCAAGATGGCTGCAGCTGCCACTAACCGTGGCAAAGTCGTAGAGAAGGCCCCACCTCCCAAACGTGGAAAGTTGGATGAGGTAAAGAACAGAGGCAAAAACTGTAGTGCAGATTTGTAACTGCTGAAAATGTATTACAGCTCTGAAAAACAACTGCACATCAAAACAAGATGATTAACCTGGGGTGTGAAATGAGAGCACTAGTAATTCTGCACAAACCTTAATCCTGCGTGTTCAGCGTGCAGCTTGCTCAAAGGACTTTTGCTTTTGCTCACATTTTCCCGCTTTTGCTTTCTGAGAAATAAATTTCAGGATGTGGATAAGGTAATGAATGGACTAGGAAGTGATTGTATGCTCAACATTATTATGATATCTGCATTAATTCAGGTAAAGTCTGTCAGTTTTAAATTAATTGGCTGCTTATTGGAGCAAAGCTTTACTCATACTGCTCACTTACTTTATGGTGTCTGAACACAAAGTAGCTGCAATTAAAGTATCTTAGACTTCTGCTTAAGACACTAAGGGAATATGGACATACCTGGGTGGTCCATCAGGTTGCTGAACCTCCGATCAGAACCCCTTTGCTATTGACCTTGCAGGTTAAAACACACTCTCAACTTGAGAAGAAAGGAGTGTCTGCCCCTACACGGCAGGCACCAACAACACCATCCTCTGCCCCTAAATCCGTTTCTACACACGGGGCTAAAGAAAAGGTAGCTTTATTGTGTCCCTCTCTCTTCTACTGTCGAATCAAGCTGGGCTGCCTGCTGCTCTCACAACTTCTAACAATCAACACTTACTTTTTCAGCTCATATAGATTAACGGTTCTTTCAAAACAAAACCAATCATTTTATTAATATATAACAGTTTCTTTATAACCAAGCATGCCATTCATTTCAACCTCTAAGTTGTTGAAGACTGTTTCTAACCCGACTGCCTTTTCAGTGATTTCTCAAACTGTTGTGGTCATATTTTGTTTGTATTTTTACAGGCACCTGATAAAGCTCTACAACAGGAACCAGAAAACGACACTAAAAATGCTCAGAAAGGTGAGATGATGGTCCACTCTCTACTGATGTGAATCAAATACAGAACTGGAAAATGAGTATTTTTTTCTCCAGATAAGGGTCTGCTGGTCGAAGTACGCGTCAATAAGGAGTGGTATACGGGCAAAGTCATCGCCGTTGAGGCGAATAAACAAAGTGTTCGCTGGAAAGTTAAATTTGACTACGTACCTCGGTCCACCCCTAAAGATCGATGGTAAGATGCAGTCTGTGTGAATGTTGCGTTCTAAACATGTTTTGGCAGGTGATTCGAATCTTATACATGTATGGATCTCTCTGTAAAGGGTATTTAAGGGTAGCGATGAAGTCCGGCTGATGCGACCACCATCTCCAATCTCTCAGACACCTGACACCCAGCAGGAGACCGAGAAGGGTCCGGCACCCATGGAGCCAGACACTACTCAGCCAGGAACCAGCCGAGAGGTGACTGACAGCCTGGTCACCATGTTGAGGTGAGCTGGTTACAATGGTTACAATGTTGTTATCATTCTTTATTGAAGTCTTGTAACTCTCATAACTGCTGTGTGTTTATCGTGCTCTTGATGTTTCTAGAACAATGCTGCGTTACTTCTTTCCTCCTGCTTTTCGGATCCCAAAGGACGATGTTAATAGCATGACAGCCGAGGAGCTGGTTGCCTTTCCTTTGGTGAGATAATAAAAGCTTCTTCTATCTTGTGACGGATAAGCAAAAGCAGAATGCTAAATTTAAGCAGAAAGATGCAAGAAAAAGAAGCTTAAATAGCACAGCAAAAAGAAATATGAATGTGAATGTTGTCTGTTCCTGTATTCACCATGCCTCTCACCCTATGGCAGCTGGGATCATGTGCTTGTTGTATCAGTCTTGCGTGATGAAGAAAGAGTGAAAGTAGAACTGAATTTACTGGTTGATCTGTTCCCACAAAGTTTCAAATTGATGGAGGTCACTGTAAATGAACTGACCATCTTTGGGACCCCAAAATGTCTGCTCAGTCTACTTACCTATCACCGTCTTTGACACTTGAGCCAGACTTTTTCACACCTCATCAGTGTCCACAAGTCTGATGGAAAAATTAGATTGTAGTGAAAATTATCTTCCACTGTTGTGTGCAGTGTTCCGCTGCAGCTTGGGAATGCCTTGGTGTTTCACAAGACCAGCTGGAGGAGTTGGCCAAGGAGTTAAGGCTGGTCACCTCTGCTTAGTTTGCTGGATAAGTGCCAGAAACTAGATGGATAATAGTTTGATCTTTTAGTGTGAGATGAAACTAGATGGGGAAAAAAACTTGTTAAATAACTAGATAGTTATTTAACAATGGCAATAGTGCACAAATTAACATTGAAATTATAAGTGAAGATGTTAACTGCTGTGTTTTCTTGCCAATTCTGTTGAATTCTCCCACTGATTTGTTTTTGTTTTTTTGCCTCCTGCATATAGAAAGAGTATTTCCAGCAGTATGAATCGGGTCTGCAGTCATTGTGTAATTCATACCAGAGCAGAGCTGATGCCAGGGCCAAAGCTGTGGAGGAGAAAAACAACAACACTGAGCTCAAACTAAAGGAGGCAGACGAGAAATTACAGAAACTCCGAACAAACATTGTGGCCCTTCTGCAGAAAGTACAAGAGGTAACACTTCTTAATCTGTGCTCCTCATCATGTGCACATTGTTGATAAACCCCCCCTTTGCAGAAAGTGAGTGATTATTGTGCCTTTTTTCCTCCCACAGGATATTGACATAAACACAGATGATGAACTTGATGCTTACATAGAAGACCTCCTTACAAAGGGTGATTAAAGAAAACCAAAATCAAATGAAAGATGTGAACATTAACAAACTGGTCATCATTTCAAGTCTCCATGGACCCACTCTCATGTGTGAATATTTGGGGTTTGTTTTCATTAATCCCTCCATGTGTTGAATCAGTTTGTAACCGGTTTGTATTTTTAGGTTCTCACTGTCGATTGCCTCTGGGCCTGTGGTTTTATTTTGTCCCTTTTTATTACCCTCTTACATCTGTTAATCTATGTTTAAAACATGCTATCCTGGTTGAGCTGTTAAATAATTTGTATGTTTATTGCAGCGTATGCTCTTTTATATAGTCAACTGTTGTTGTGACAAACTACATTTCTTCATTTTGGTCCATTGTCAGGTGACGTTTTCACACTAAAGACTTGGGCTTAACTCGTCTCTGTTCTGTATTGCAGCCTGTAGTTACACAGTTATTTTTATTTTTGCACACTAAAAACACATCAGTGTTCTCCAACCTGGACAGAAAACCGGGTTCATCTTTTATGTTTGGGAGATATTCCCCATCCATAAACAGGAGCTACATACTGGGTTATATCAGTACATTTATTATTCCCTTAAATTCCTTCTTCATTTAACCTTTGACTGTTCTGTGTTCATTTTGGGAAGAAAAAAAAAAGGTTAACTGCTGAATTGTTTAATAATTATTCAGTGCCTCTGTCCTTCTTTTTGAACAGATTTTTAACCCATCATGGAAATGTTTTATTAAACGGTGCATGCTTTCAGTCTTTATGTTCTCGTTGGAACAAAGGATACTGTATTTTTGACAAACCTTTACTTGGAACAATAAAACTGGTTCAGCAACACATTATGTTGGTCAGTATGTGGTGTATAATAAAGTATTTGTTCTGGGAAATTTTACATTTGGGCTTAAGTAAATTATAGTGTTACAGGAAGGGATTTCTGTCGCCATGACAGTAAATATTCTTGAATTTAGTTTTGTTGGTGGTGCTTAGAGCCCTGTGTTCTGTGGATTATCTTTGTCTTTACAAACAATCCATTTTCAATCAGTTTTTTCTACTCTTGGATCTATTTTATATAAATGAGACATGAAACACAAGGTTTAAACGGCAGAAAATTCTTACAGGGATTCTTACAAGTCTGTCCAGCTTCACAGTGGAAGGTAATCTGACTGGATGCACAATCTCTTAGTATGTTGTGGAAGCTGCTTGGCTAATAGTACACAACAGAGTACAGGTATCCACCAGTTTCTACCGTCGGCTTTTACTGAAAGCTCAGATGATTCATAAGAACACTTCCTACTAAAATCTTTCCTTTCCTGCCACCTGCTAGGAGGTGCAGAAGCTAGCGTTCATGAACTATAACAGGTTCATTGGCTTTAAAAAAAAATTAACAATGAACGTAAACACTTTTTGTTTATTTTGAGTCATCTCGTCAACGCAGTTACAAAAGAACATAACTAAAAGGGATGTTTTATATTTATTTATATAAACATATCATACTTGATATTTTATCCTTTGTATACACTATAGATCCTTGATAGAAGTGTTTGTCACCTGTGTGTTTGCGTGCTGTTTTTGTCGCTGCTGTAGCAGCAGGAGGTGCTACTTGAACCTTTAAACGAGGAGAGACTTTTATTTTGAAGGCGAAACTTAAGTTGCCGCCGTGAACGTGAACGCAGCTGGGAAAACGTTTGGTAAGATGACTGCTAGCAGCTATATCTTTGATATTTAGGAAGCTTTTAAGTTTCATTTGAAACTAATTCAGCGTTGTCTGTGTAAGCTTGCCCGTGAATAAAGCGCTCACAACTTTGTTGAACGTCATTGCTAACTGCTGTGTTGTTGTCGGGTTGGAGTGTGAAGAGTACGCGTTATGATAAAGGGTTTCAAGAAGAGGATAGCAAGTATATGCCTCTGTTTAATATTTAAATATATTTAAATAATATAAAGGAAACCCTGGAATACAAGCGGTAAGATAATATCTGCACAAAGGCAACGACGCAACCAGATGAACTTTGACCCATTTCTTTGGTTGTCAATCTTCTCCATGGTCTGCAAGCCAGCTAGATAAATTTACATAAAGAAATAAGTATCAGCAATGGAGAAACAAAGAAGCTAATCCTATCCGGAATCAGTAAATCAGTAAAAATGCGCCTGTTTTCTGAGTAATAAATAAAAACCAAATATACAGAAATTGCTTTCAGCTGAATGCTGTTCTGCCTCCGGGTGGACCAGGGGTGGTGCTAAAGGACACTGGGGTGGCATTGCCCAGAGGGTGCCGTTGTCCTCTTTAATACTTCAATACAACTTGTCCTTGCCATTAGTTTATTGCTTCAAAGCAACTATTTGAGCTTAAATATTATTACATCCCGTGAATGCTACTGGTTTACATATTAATGGAAAATAATGATTTAATTTGAAAGATGGACTTCCCCTCTTGTACTTCACATTGGTTTGGTCCACTACTGTCGCTTACTTTGCAAACTCTAAACAAAGGATGTGTGAGACCCCCTTATTTATAGCTAAAAATGACACCCATTAACAGTTTTATCCAGATTCATTTTTATTAGCTTGTTACCTTACTTCCTGTGCTTCAATGTGGCTTGTA
This sequence comes from Haplochromis burtoni, assembly GCF_018398535.1. Lineage (NCBI taxonomy): Eukaryota > Metazoa > Chordata > Actinopteri > Cichliformes > Cichlidae > Haplochromis > Haplochromis burtoni. The sequence goes on along the minus strand of NW_024582637.1, from coordinate 307,272 downwards.
TTTTGTTATTACTGTATTTGCAGATAGATGTCTATGGAGAAGGAGATCTGTACAAATTAAAATTATTATAACTCTTTTTTTTTTTTTTACCTGAGCCCAACTACTTCTTGGACGCCACTCACCAGCCCCGTGCCACCCCATTTAAAAAAACTGAAACATTCCTGCCTTTATCTAAATGTCACCTGTCCCTGCTCTAATGGCATTGGCATTGTGTCCCTAGTAAGACCTCAGACTGAAGGTATTGGGCCATGTCAGTGTCCTCAGCCCTCCTGAGCCGACGTGTAGCCGGAGGCTCCTGCAGGTTGTGGTGTGTCATTCCTTCACCTCGACCACTGATCCACGTCAGATCAGCTTCTGTAGCTGAGCCAGGCAGAAGAAGATCCAATGAAGAACAGCTGTGGGAGGCAGCAGGCTACCTGCCATTCACCCGAGCCAGGATAGGGCCTTTCTTTCAGGAAAACCCAGTGCTGAAGAACCCATTTGTAGAAGATGCCTTGCTCAGAGGATATCTGAAGAGACACATACCCCAGGAGGTGAGCAGGGGTTACATGTTTTTCCCAAGAAAGGGTGTCATACTAAAAGTTTTAGAGCAAGAGCAACAGGCCCATTAAATAACAATGTCCATATTAGGTGTATATTACTATATTATAATGTGTTTTTTGTTGTTGTTGTTTTTTAATGTGCTCATAACTTGTTTTCTTTTTGAAAGAAGTGTTGGGTATTTGCACAGTGTTACATATGTAATGCATATTTTTCCTTAAGTTTTGTTGCACCAGCACGAATTCATTTTATAAAAAGCAATAAGAGTTTGACTTTGGTCTTTGTTACTATTAAAAAGCCAGGGAGGAGCTGTCCTATCATGTAAACAGGCTGAGATCTGTTTCATAAGGTCTGCGATATATTGTGTGTAATAATAAGCACTTTTAAAGACCCTCAAGGTCACCATACATTAGTACAAAATTTATATATATGTATATGTGTGTGTGTGTGTATGTGTGTGAATAGTATGTGTATAAATTTGTCTACAGGTGATTCTCTCAGACTTGTGTGCATTTGGAGAACACGTGGCAAAGGAGGTGGATGGCTGGGGTAGAGAGTGTGAGGTCAATCCTCCACGGTTGGTGCACTTTGATCCCTGGGGTCGCCGAGTGGATCACATTGTGACCTCCCATGCTTGGAAACGCATGAAAGACCTGTCAGCGCAGGAAGGACTCGTTGCCATTGGCTATGAGAGGTCATTTGGCGAGTGGAGGTTAGAAGACCGTTGCACTTCCTTTTTTCGGTTTAGCTCATGTGTCTTATTTCACTTCAGTAACGTGTTTTTGTCATCTTCCAAAAAGTGTATGTATTTGTTTCCTAGTCGTGTGTACCAGATGAGCAAGCTGTATCTTTTCTCTCCCTCATCTGGCCTCTACACCTGTCCTCTTGCTATGACCGACGGAGCTGCAAAAGTTATCCAGGTGTGTTTAAAGAAGTGAATAACATGACTAATACAGTGTCCTGTAAGCCAAACTGATTAGAACAACAGAACTAGTAATGGGATTTACCTCCAATCATTTAAAACTGAATTAAGTGAAGAATATTGTAGCCAATGTAGTTTAAAACATTGGCATTTTAAGAATATAAATTCATCGTCCTCCCATCCGTCAAACGCTACAGACAATTTCATGCTGAGACTAAAGGCCCAGAGACAGTTTCATCTCAAAAGTTATACAAGAATTTAATCAGTCCATCAAGTCACCCCAGTAAAATTGTTTTAACTGGCTGAGGAACCACATAATCATAGCCATATCTGGAACAGTTTGCACTATATGCATTTTGCACCCTATTTCCTTTTATATTGTATATTTGTATTATCGTTTATTGTGTTATTTATCTCTTTTATAGGGAGATTATGTTTTTGCTGTTTATTTTCCTGTTTGTGTTAAGGAGAATTTGCCTTCCAATCAGTTTGCACAGTGTATGTTAATAATATTAATAAAAAAAATGTAAAATGTGCCAGCTTTTGTTTAAAACAGCAGCATGTACTTGAGGGAACTGTATATTAGATTGACGAGCAACTGAATAAAACTCTATATTTTGCTGTTATGGCTGTATAGTAGTGAATGTACACATATTTTTGACTTGCTTACCCCAGTTCTGTTTTTCCTTGTAAGCACAGTGAATGATTGTTTGGATTTGTGTATGAGAAGTCCTTAGGTGTTTCGTGGCCAGTAGAAGACGCCTACAGTCGTTTGACCACCCGCCATCCAGAACGCTTCTGGACATCCGGACAGTGGATGACAGAGAGACAGGGAGGCTCTGATGTGGGTAAGTAGTGACACTGTTTTCTGCATTTATCAGTCCCAGATTCAATCTGTAAATTAAGAGCTGCAGTACAACAGTGTTGTAATTCTGCTTTTCAAGGGATCAGATATCTGTGGAGGAGATTCTTTGTTTGCATACTTTTTTCCCGCTTTGTCATGCAGAACAAGAGTAACTGTTGTAATGCTTCATGAGTTGTTTTCATTGTCCTCAGCCAGCGGCACTGAGACGGTGGCTGTTCCACAAACAGATGGTTCCTACAAGCTCCACGGCTTCAAGTGGTTCACGTCTGCTACGGACGCAGACATGACTCTTACACTGGCCAGAGTGCAGGACAAAACCGGAGCAACCATACCAGTACTGCTGACATCGGTCACAAAGCATTGTCAATGACTTGCAGAGTGATATAATTGACTGCTGTTCTCTGTCCCATAGGGTAGCAAAGGTTTGTCTCTCTTCTATGCGGAGGTGAGTCGAGATGAGGATGGCCGATTGAGGGGTATTGAGGTTCAGCGACTGAAGGACAAGCTGGGGACACGCCAAATGCCGACTGCTGAGCTACTGCTGGACGGCCTGCCAGCGCGCAGGGTCAGTTACACATGCTGGGTCATTGGATATAACAATTAATTGACAAACTATAGGCTTTGTTTCCTATCTGTGCAGATATGAGCAATTGCTTAAACACACACACACACACAAAAACAAGTTATGTGCAGCAATGATAAGCGGAACCATTCCTGCATTTGTGTGCTAGGTGGAAAAATTCACAGTGATTTTATTTGCCACTCCTCAGTAACAAAAAAGTACACACTGTGCTTTGCAAAAACACAAATCAACTTTTGTAGCACTTAACCCACTGAATCCTCAGAAACTTTTTGAGATGTGCAACTCATGAGAGTGCCAGCTGCTTGCAGCTCCAGCGGCAGCACTCGGGCAGGTAGCATTCAGTCAGCATGAGATAATGAGCTGTGAATGGCTGCAGCTAAATTAATATGAGAGAATCATTTAAAGCAAAACAAGCTCAGAAAAAACAGCAAAGAAGCAAGAAGTAGAGATCTGCATTCGTTGTTGGTAAGAACAGATTAATTTTTTCCTTTTACTACTTTGCCTCTAAAGTAGCATTGACTTGTCTCTGGCTCTTCTCCAGACACCAGGATGTTGTAAATTCTTCAATTCATGTAAGCCTCTTTGGATCAGGCTTGCTCCTGTGCAACCTGTGGATACCAATTGACATTGGGTTGTGGGGATTTTTGAGGTGGTGTCAATCCCTCGGATTCTTTGTTGTGCTTCTCGTGTAGGTTTCTGACTAGCGTTTGCAGTGTGGTGGGGGGCATTAAGGAACAAGCATGGTTGCGTGCCTGTCCTACACAGAGCTTTGTGTTCAGTCACTTACATGTTGCATTTGTTTACTGTCAGCAGGAGGCATATTGTGACCAATATGTGGAACAGCTGGTCTGTTCTTGCTGTTGTTGGGCCTTCAGCTAGCTGCGGGGAAGACCAAAGTTACAACATAAAGAAAGCTGAAGTGAAACTGAGTGTTAAAAATAAGGAAAAGTGTCCACTGCAAACAATGACTGCGGTTCTCCTGCTGTTTTCTTTTGGTTGACTTTTCGATAATGTTTGTTCCCTTTCCTGTTCAGGCCCACTTTTTAAAAGCTCAGAATTGGACTCACTCATAGCGCTATATGTGTCAAGCTCATAATCTTGGCCTTTTTGGACTGTAACACAAGTACAGCTGTGTAGGGTGCATACACAGAACACTTAAGCATGGGGGACACGAGTGTGGTACCACAAATCCTGCATTACCCTGCTGGGGGAGAATTTTTACAGAAATTTGTCACAGTGTGATTACACTTTTGCTATATAACACATGGTTATATGGCAAAAGTGTAATTAATCACTGTGAGGGAAATCATCCAACATTTCTTTTTTTTTTTAAAGGTATGGACATTTTCAGGCAGTTTATGGTCCACTCCACCAACCTTCACTGTTAGAGAAACAAGACAAGCCATGTTCCTTGTAATTTTTTTTTTTTTTATAATGTGTCCAAATCTTTGAAAACTTGTTTTCCTCAACAGCTCTCAGAGGAGGGGAGAGGTGTGTCCTCCATAGCTAATATGCTGACCATAACCAGGATCCACAACAGCGTCTCTGCAGCAGCCGCTATGAGAAGGCAGGACACCGCTCCTACTACCACACTTGAATCTGTGCTGATTTCTTAAAGCACAGCATGAGTAAGCTGGTTAAACATTTGTGTAACTGTGTGTCTTCACAGGGTGCTCCAGTTAGCTCGTGACTATGCCACTCGGCGCACTGCCTTTAGAAAGCTTCTTAAAGACCACCCACTGCACATGCAGACTCTTGCTAGAATGGAGGTAAGCTGGCAGGGGGTGAACAAACTCCACACAGTGTTTTCTGTCATGCTTCAGGACACATGCTTCTCACACTACAGGTAGAGTCTCGAGGGGCCTTTCTTCTGGTGATGGATGTGTGTCGTCTGTTGGGCCGAGAAGAAAGTGGAGTGGCAACCGAGCACGATGCTCACCTTCTCCGGCTGCTCACTCCAGTCGTCAAACTGTACACTGGGAAGCAGGTGAACAGTTTGTGTGAATGCTAGCGTTAGCTGTTATTTGCCTGTTTTGATTGTCTGATTGTTTCAGTGTTGTGTTTGTCTCAGGCTATGGCTGTGGTGTCGGAGGGTTTGGAAAGCTTTGGTGGCCAGGGATACATCGAGGATACCGGCTTGCCTGGAATACTCCGTGATGCACAGGTGAGTTTGATACTAGAGGTGTGATAGCTTGAGATTTACAAAAAGAGTGAAAGACTAACTTATCTCTTCCTTTTCCAGGTTTTGAGCATATGGGAAGGTACCACAAATGTTTTGTCTCTGGATGTGCTGCGGTGTGTGGCTCGTAGCTCAGGGATGGTTCTTCATGCCTACTTCAGCCATACCAAGGTCAAAGCAAGTTTAATGAAAAAATCTTCTTTGTGACTGAGCAGAACAAAAATATGAAGTGCGCTTGTTTTCTTCGTGTTATAGTCTCTGCTGGCTGGCGCCTCCAGCGTTTCCTCATTGGCCCCAGCTGTGACAGCAGTGGGCGGAGCTCTTTGCGAGCTGGAAGAGTTTGTTCAGGTAGCAGCAACCAGAGCACCCAGCTACCTGGAGCTAGCAGCAAGAGACCTGGCATACAGCCTGGCTCGCATCTACACAGGTGTATACCACACACACACACACACACACACACACACACACACAC